>NC_091963.1:13450942-13750942 GCF_031021105.1 Erythrolamprus reginae
AGCCTACGGCAAAATCAAAGATATTAAAAACCGGTTGCGGTGATGGGTCAAGTAACTAAGAGTTATAAAAAGTAATATTGGTACAATGCTGATAAACATTGGCAAATATATGCTAACAGGAGCTTTTGGAATCCAAAGCTGTCTAAGGTGCAATGTTAAGTCTTGTCCCATCTTCTGTCAAGTCATACCTATGAAACAAACAAAAGAAACAATGAACTCTTATCCAAATTCTCAATGAGGTAAAATTGAAAATGCATCCTATGGTTGTACTTACCACTGAGTACAATTTTTGGAAAGTTCTTCTGAAGCCAGTGGTATCAATACCTGTGAGAACAAAAAACAAAATTATGACACAAAATTCTACATGTGGAAAGCCATCCTAGAGTCTGGCTTTGACTCCTAACCTCATGTGCATGAGGTGAAATCCAAATATTTTTACTATTGGTCCTGTGGGCGTGGCTTGGAGAGTATGGTGTGACTTGGTGGGCGTGGCAAGGGAAGGATACTGCAAAATCCCCATTCTCACCCCACTCTGGGGCCAACCAGAGGTGGTATCTGCCAGTTCTCCTAACTACTCAAAAGTTTCCGTTCTCTAGAATCTGTCAAAACCTGCTATATTTCACTCCCGCCCATACATATGCCCATTGCTCGCAAATGTGAAATCTGAACCGTGATTCCAGAACAAAGTTAAGCCTCTTCAACAACTGCTTTACGTAAATGTTTCACAGCTTGCCCTCCACATGGATGGGTCTTAAATCTTTAAAAGAAATACATCGAACAAGGTAAAGGCTGTGTTGTTGTTTTTTCAACTCAGATCGTTACACATCAGCTCAATGGGATCAGGCATGGGGGAATTGAGATACTCTTTCCCCCTAGGCCTTTACAATTTTATGCATGGTATGTATGTTTGTTTTTATATTAATGGGTTTTTAATCGTTTTTAGTATTGGATTATTATTGTACACTGTCTTATTATTGCTGTTATCCGCCCCGAGTCTCCGGAGAGGGGCGGCATACAAATCCAATAAATAAATAAATAAATCTTGCTACAGAATGCATAAAGGAAAACTAATTCTTTTTTCAGAATCAGATCTATGTAAAGATTATGGGATTATGCCCATAATCCATTCCCACCCTCTTGGCTTTCTGGAAAGGCCACAGAACATGGCTCTGCCAATTGGCATAGGGCCCCAATGGGGTTATTCTATGCTAGAGATGGCTAATAGGCTACGAAAGAAGATCCCACCTTCATGCTGCTCATATACTTGGTTCCCAGTTTTATCTAATTCCTGTTAATTTTAATATTTTTAATTTTTGTATGTTCTTCCTTTTACAGTCTTGTTAACTGCCCAGAGTCACCTGTATAGTGAGACACGTGGCATGTAAATTAAATAAATACTTTGCCGGAAAAAAGGAGGAACTAGCCAATATTCTGCAACACAGTGTTCCCTCGCTTTTCGTGGCGGATGCATTCCGAGACCGCCCGCGAAAGTCGAATTTCCGCGAAGTAGAGATGCGGAAGTAAATACACCATTTTTGGCTATGAACAGTATCACAAGCCTTCCCTTAACCCTTTAAACCCCTAAATTGCAATTTTCCATTCCCTTAGCAACCATTCAGATTATTACACACCATGTTTATTTATTAAAGTTTATTTTAAAAAATATTTATTAAAGGCAGACGAAAGTTTGGCGATGACATATGACGTCATCGGGTGGAAAAACCATGGTATAAGGAAAAAACCCGCAACGTATTTTTTAATTAATATTTTTGAAAAACCGTGGTATACTTTTCGCGAAGTTCGAACCCGCAAAAATCGAGGGAACTCTGTACTTCAATTCACATTTATTTGCCACATTTTCACATCCGTGATACTCACCTTACCAAGCAGACCTTTATCTTTAGACAAGAATCCTCCACTGTTCTTTACTGCCACATCTAAAGTTCTTCTCTGTAGATCAGACAACGGAACGCTGAAATCAAAACTGAGAAGGGAAAAACGTTTCAGACGGAATACAATGGAAGTACTTTGAAATCAGGTGATCTGTGGCTTCAGACTATTTGGCCAAGGGACCCTGAAAATCAACAAGATTTTTGAGGTTGCAAGTGCTCAACTCATTGCAAAAGGAACATTTCCCTCTGCAAAATTATTTGCCTTCCACTTTTTTAATGTTCATTTTAATATCTATATTACCCCAAGGTATAGCTCCAAATTATAATTTGTTAAATTAAAATATTTATATCAATTAACACCCAGCTGATTAGGATTCTTTGATGATTTATTTTCTACGAAAAAAATATATTGTGATTGTGTTGTGGTTAGCTCTGGCCCAGCTCCTGCCCCAACGACTGTGGATGTGGGGGAGACATCCACATGCTGCAGGCCTGTTTTTCCCCCCGGTGGAATCTGTTGATGAAGGCTCCTCTGACCAAGAAGACATGAGTGACAGGGAGGAGAGTGTGGCAGACAGCTCAGAAGGAGATCAATTATCTAGCTCCTCCTTGGATTCAGAACAAGAGTTAATGATACAGCCACGCATGCGGAGAGCGATGCATAGGCAGCAACAACTGAGAGATTATTATCAAAGAAAATGAGGCCACCTGTGGTTGGGTGGGGCTGTGGTAATTAGTGAGGCTGCTATAAATAGCAGCCTGTGGGTTTGGCCATTGTGGAGGATTATCTGATCGTTGTGTTTCATGACTGCTTTACTGAGTTTGACCTTTTGTGTGCTGATTTTTCCCCGCTTTGAAACTAAACCAGAGCAAAGTGTGTTTCACTTTGTGAAAAAAGGACTGTGAATTGCCTCACAGCTGCAAGCTAAGTATCACAGAACTGATAAGGGACTTGTACAAATTACCAGTTTGTTTGGAGACGAGTGCTCTTTGCTATACCAAAAGAGGGCTTAGTTTAAGTGAATTTTCATTATAAAGAACATTGTTTTGAATTTTCAAACGTGTGTATGTCTGAAATTTGTACCTGTGAATTTTTGGGAGGAGTCTACCAGAGAGCCCGACAGAACAGATCATATGATAAAAAGATTCTTTTTTTATATAATCTTATAGAGATGGTAACAAAATAAACCAGGAGATGCTAATTGGATACTGCATTTATTGTTATCTCTCCGCACTGCATTACTAGAAATTTCTTTCTTTGTGCTGAAATGTCACTTCTATTGATTTTTAAGAAGGCGTCTAGAAAGGGGTTAATAGAAGTAACATTTCAGCACAAAGAAAGAAATTTTAATAACTTCCCAACTTTATGCTGTAAAACCAGGAACCAGATTGCAACGTACGCCTGGTCAAACACTGGGTTTAAATTCTTCTTTGCAACACTTGTTTTTCTTCTTCCCGATCTCTTCTTATCAGGCAACAGATACATTCGAACATAAGGGTCGGAACCATCTTCTGAAAAGGCTATTAGATTTCTACAATGAAAGAATGCAAAATATCCAGATCAGAAATAGTTAATAAAGCAGCACAACTCCAAATTTTGAAAATGCTTGGCCAGGATCCCTTTCCCCAGGATTCGCTGATGTCTTTTTTCCATCTACATGGATACAAGCCCTCAGCCTGGATTCCCAAGAGAATCCTGATTAGTCAAAGTTATAGCTAAACAAGGAGATTTAACTGGAGGAATGAAGCTCAGCATTTTTGACAAGATGCTGAACGCAGAGCCTCCCCAGTTCTCCACAGTAGGGGGAGCTAGTCTCCAAGGATGGATGGGCCTTGTCCGCAGCCAATCAAGACTGATTATACTAATTATAAAAATTTCCCCTCACTATGGGGTACCCATCTTTCTCACTCAGTCTAAGCCCAGGACGCGTGCTTTGATTCCAGCAATCTATCCTAAGAGATACTCATCGTCTTTTTCATCCATCCATCCTTGGAGATTTGCATTCATTACTCAAATCACAAGTACTCTTCCCCCTGCAAGCTCCCCAACATCTGGCATTATGGTTGGGTTGAGGCAGTCTTGGGCGCCAGCCCAGCTGCTGCTCGTGCCTCCAGCCGGAGGGCTGTAAGGATCTCCATTGTTCCGGCTGAGAGAGGAGGTAAGTGGAATATTTATTTATTATTTATTTTATTTATTTATTAGATTTTTATGCCGCCCCTCTCCGAGGACTCAGGGCGGCTAACAACAATAAAAAGACAATGTAAACAAATCTAATATTAAAAATAATCTTAAAAACCCCAATTTAAAGAACCACTCATACATACAAGCATACCATGTATAATTCTATAAGCCTAGGGCGAAGTGAACTTTCAATTCCCCCATGCCTGACGACAGAGGTGGGTTTTAAGGAGCTTGCGAAAGGCAAGGAGGGTGGGGGCAACTCTGATATCTGGGGTGAGCTGGTTCCAAAGGGTCGGGGCCACCACAGAGAAGGCTCTTCTCCTGGGTCCCGCTAAACCACATTACTTAGTCGACAGGACCCGGAGAAGGCCAACTCTGTGGGACCTAACCGGTCACTGGGATTCGTGCGGCAGAAGGCGGTCCCGGAGATAGCCCAGGGAGACTGCATTTGAGAGATTCAGAGGAGATTGAACTTTCACTGTTTTATTTTTCAGGCCTGATATAGAAGCTCTCGGTGCCGTTCCGCGGCTGGCCAGCTTACCACTGAACAGTACCTATAAACTGATAAATGCAAGAAATATATAATACGATCACCTGCCTGCATGTGTGCACAACCACCATAAGTTTGTTTCTCTGTGAACTGTGACGAATTGTTAACTGAATCTGGCCCAATGCAGACTGTCCCAACGTTGTTCCACTATGAAAATCAGGATAATATAAACTGTCAGTGTTGAGTTTCCACAATGACCCAACAATAATTCTTCCTTTTGTGATTTTGTGAATATATTATATCCAATGGCATTAAAAAAAGAAAGAAATATATACTTCAATAAGAACCCTAAAGCACTATTCTAACCCACCTGCATATATAAGACAATTCTTAATGAGGTTCTGTACATACAAATTTACAATTCATTCTGGTTTTCCAGACACAATAAAAATGCAACATTACTGAATACTAAATAATAATTGATTGTGTGAAGACGTGTTTTGATTCTGATAAGTAACAATATAAAAGAGAGAAAGGGAGAGAGAGAAAAAAAGAGAAGTAACAATATAAAACAAGAACTGCTTATTGTGCAGAAAATTTGGGCAGGGGGAGGAGAGAATACTGGCAACATATAAATTGTTGGTGTGCTGAGGGCTGGTGCTTTTTTAAACTTGCAAATAAATATCTGAGACAAGGTGGAGACTTCAGAAAAATGTCAACTCAATGCGCAGATACTGTAAACAAAATGCAGATATTATGCTTAGAATCATTAGGGAGAGCACTTAAAAGTAAAAACACCAATGTAACAATAGATTAAAATATAAAAAAAGAATTTGGGACTGTACTTTTCAAGTTGCCTCAGACGTTGCCTCAACTCCTGCGTGGCGATGGGGAGAGAGATGTCCGAAGCGATACTTGGAGTGGGCTCTTTGACCGAAAGGTGGCTAGGAGAGCAGCTCAAATTGGAGGTCAGAAGGCTGGAGGAACTTTTGCTGAGATCTTTTGGCCACTGTGGGTCAGAATTGGAGGGGAGGCCTGTTTCCGTCCGCTCAGTCTTTTTATTGGCATCTGCGGCTGTAGAACTTGGGGCTTTGCTCACATCAGCTGCTGGAGAGAGGGGGACCTGAGGCTTGAAAGTACCCTTCCTCCCATCTTTGGAAACAGAAGGCCTCTTCACTTTGGCAGTACATTGCTGATCTAGAGATCTCTCGCGGTTTTCAAGAGAAAGGATCTAATAGTCACAAAACAAAAAAAGAAGACCACTTTCATTCTTTCTTACCGTTCAGGGGGGGAAAAGAGGGGGGGGAGAGGAGAGAAGCTGAAGTACAGATTTACAAGGAAACCAAAGCAGACCTAGAAGAGTTGTCCTTGAGGCTATTTTTCCTCTCTCTCCAATGGCTCTATATAGAAACAAGCTTGGAAAAAATCTCGTGTAGTATGTCCCACCATGAAGGAAAAATAAAAGTCCACCTGAATGAAACTTAATCGATAGGAAATACAAATAAGTCCTTTACTTATTCCCAGCACTTTGAGTCTATTCAAATTATGATGGACCCCTAGAAAGTACGTCCTTATTCCAAAGTTCCAATGGCTACTTCCCCCTGATCATGTGTCAACAATTGGCAATCAGCCTGCATTTAAAGTCATTTACAACATCCCATGGTCACATAATCACAATTTATATTTTTTTAATGTTTTTCTTTAATCCTTGTTTTCATCCTATAGCAAATAGTGGGTTTGCTTAACACCCACCGTAAGAAAAGGTAATAAAAATGTGGCTGATTGCATGATGACCTGTTTTTAAACTTTTGCAAGTTGCAAAAGGCAAGCTCCGTTATAGACTGCATTCTCTTCTTACATTTTACGGAAAGAAAGCTTTTAATCGAACATCTACACCAAATTCTCACTTGGTGGAATTTTCCATTTTGTGGCTGTGGAGAATCCAATGTACACATTAATCCAGCCTCTTCCATTCCTCTCAATAACAGTTAAGATTCTTGCTTAAAAGCTACCTAGCTTTTTGCACAACCATTTACATTCGCTCCTAGGTTTAATCCTAGAAAAGCTGGTGTAAAAGGTTAGTATTGTATAGTACAGTGTTTTTCAACCAGTGTGCCGTGGCACACTAGTGTGCCGCGAGACATGGTCAGGTGTGCCGCGAAGCTCAGAGAGAAAGAAAGCAAGAGAGAGAGAGAAAGAACAAGAGAGAGAGAAAGCAAGCAAGAGAAAGAGAGAGAGCAAGAGAGAGCAAGAAAGCAAGAGAGAGAGAAAGAGAGGGAGGGAAGGAGGGAGAGAGAAAGACATAGAGGGAGGGAGGGAGGAAGAAAGAGAGCAAAAAAGAGGAAGGAAGGAAGAAAAAGAAAGAGGGATGGAGAGAGAGAGAAAGAAAGAGGAAGGAAGGGAGAGAAAGAGGGAGGGAGAAATAAATAGAGTGAAGGGGAGGGAGAGAGAGAATTTTTTTGTCCAAACTTTTTTTAGTCACCGCTCCCCCCCCCCCCCCCCAACTCAATGTGCCCCAGGGTTTCGTAAATGTAAAAAATGTGCCACGGCTCAAAAAAGGTTGAAAATCACTGGTATAGTAAATACACTGCTCAAAGAAATAAAGGGAACACTTAAAGTTAAACAACACAATATAACTCCTAGTAAATCAAACTTCTGTGAAATCAAACTGTCCAGTTAGGAAGCAACACTGATGGACAATCAATTTCACATGCTGTTGTGCACATTCCACTTTGTACAGAACAAAGTATTCAATGATAAAATATTTAATTCATTCAGATCTAGGATGTGTTCCCTATATTTTTTTGAGCAGTATATATAGAATGCATGACTTTGTTAGGCAAAGTATGAAATGCGTGTGTTATTTTAAAATGTCATATATGTAATATATTTTTCCTAGGCATTATACAGCATAGTAATAGAATCATGAAAAGGGTTACGGCTAATTCTATCCTAATCCTACCCCAAATCCCTAACTTTTTATTGGAAAGGCATATACAAAAATGAAACAAGAAATGCAAAATAAAGTTCAGAACTTTCTTACCGAAAAGAAGAGAGAAAAAGACAAAATATTGATCTACTTGTTCCAACACTCTGCCAGCCAAAACAGGGCACAGGAGGTCCGTGCACATACACCGTACCTCATTTTCACCCTCCATGGCCTCCTGCAGCACTGATGATCATTTTGGGGCCATTTTTGGCCAACAGAGTGCTGCAGAAGCGATGGAGGATGAAAACGAGGCGCAGGGGGTCCTCATGCAGCCTGTTTTAGACACCAGAGGCACTGTAGACCAGGTGCTTTGACATTTCCAGGCTTGCCCCACAGGTCGGATTTAAGCACCCCACAGACAATGTTCTCTCTAAGGTGTGCGGCCGCGAGGCCATGCGCCCAAAAACTACCCCCCATGCACCCTTTTCCAAGGCCGAGCGGGGGGGTTGATGTTGGGGTGGGGAGCGCTGAAGGTTTTTTTATTATGAATGTCGGGCGCGCATGTGTGCGCCCTCCCCATCCCCCTGCCAGCCCGCAGAGGGGGGCGGCAGGGAGGCCACCACTGAGAGGCTCGGCACCAGCCCATCTGCGGCAGGCGGGGGCGGCTCCCTTTCCTTCTCCCACTGCCTATGTCTATCACCGGTGGCCATCGCCGGCAATAGACATAGGCGGTGGGAGAAGGAAAGGGAGCCGCACCACAATCTGAAGCTTTGATCAAGAACTTTCAATGTATCAATCAAGTAACAGTAAGTTTACAACTACTCATTCCCAACCAACCACACTTTTTAAAACCCTTTTCTTTCTTTTTTTAAAATATAATTTGCATATCACTATCACTGCCACAATTGTTACATGATTAAGTTTTAAATAAATTTTAGCAAACTGACATACCCTGAGTGCAACTTTCATGTGTACAGTGCTGTTTGGACCAGAATTGTTAAGGTGAAATCTCTGATGCATAGTTAGATCTTCACTTGCAAGGAGTTGGTTAAGAGGAAGCTTAAAATTTCCCAAGGAGCACTGATGTTGTTCATCCTTGACCTATAGAAGAAGGAAAAAGAATTATTATATTTAAATGAAAACCTATATTTAAAAAATGTTAACAAATTACTGAGTCCTTAATTTTATTCAATTAACCTGATTCTTGACCCATTAATAAACTTAATCAGCTTAAAAATGAACCCATGCAAAAAAGGTGTTAGGCACGTTGGCTTTTTCTAATGAAGAAAAAGGGAATACGGTATTTAAAAATAATTCAGTAACAATACCAGTATCAATAGCTAAACAAGACATCTTTGTTTCCTATAAACTGAATTTTGGTGTATTGTCAACTTTTCTTTACACACTCAAATCCAGCACTAGAGAAAGCTGAATTTGATATGACATTTATGCTATATTTAGTATAAACTAAGCTTGCAGATCTACTTCGAAGATAGATCCCTTGCCTATTCAGCAAAACATTTCCAAATGTTGAGAGTACAACATTTAATAGATACCGCAAACCAAGCAAATAACTAAAATGACCTACCTCAACTTCTAGCTCTTGTCGTCGAGGATTACGAACCAAAAAAGTGAAATGCTCTTCCCAAACAGGTTCATTGGTCTTATAACGGATCTGTTCAAAGGCAGGATTCTTTATTAACATATATGGCAAAAAACCCAAAGCCTACTTATACAGATACAGAGACGTTCCTCCACCTTCGCTCCAAGGACTGCAGGTCTTTGGGTGACATACTAAGGGCACTGAACAACAATGGAAATACAGAGCTAGATATTTAACATACACATGCATATAAATACATATAAATATCTAAGTGGTTGGCATTAGGCATCTGTACCTTACATTCTACAATGGGCTTTGTTTCCTCAATGCAAATCAGGGTCCTTTTTCCCAGATTAGATCTGGAATGGGCAACAGAATAGCTTTAACCTTTTATTTGACCTGCACTCCCAATCCAGTCCAGAAATATGAGCGTATAGAGAGCAATGTGAAGGATATAGTCCTTGTAAAGCAGCTTTCGGGTATAATATTTCTTATCCAAACCAGCGATCACTTGGGTAAAGAGATTATTGGATAAAACCTAATCACAAAAATACAGAATTCTACCATGGAGTAGTAGAGCATTCTACCTTTTCCTAGTAAGTCTACTCACCTTCATTACAATAATTTGCATATATTTTTACAACTTAGATGTACTATAATCTCTCATGTCAGTAGCAGTATGTCCCTTTGAGACATACTACCCTTCACAGCAGTATGTCCCTTTAAGAAAAATCATGATACCCAATTCTAATTCAGATCCAAATGCCTGCAAATTGTTTGGGGGTGGGAGTAAGGGGTTCCATTAGCTTTCAAAGAAAATGTTGTACGGATTGATGTGATTCTGTATATTACAAAACCTGGAAAAATTAGGATGGTGTGAACTGCATTGCTTTACAGAAAAGGACGAAAATGGTTAAGACTCACCTTGCTTTCTTTTGCAATATGTCCAACTGTCATTAAGACAAGGGGATTTGGATTAGTGTTCATTTTCTTCCCTGACTGAAAATGTAGAAAAACAATAATTCTATTACTCTTATCTTCTTTCTATCCACATTCTGTGTCACAAATGTACCTGAGATATAGGAATCACATAACTTACCTTGAAAGAGTTGTACATAGAAATCATTGAGGTTTCCAACCCTTTTACAAGTATTGTGTTTGTGAATGAATTGGTTTAAGGTGCTCAACCTTTCATTCTTAAATAAGCATTTCATCTCCATCCCCCAAATTAATGAAGCAACATCAGCACAAATGAATGAATGTTGCGGTCGGGAAGCAAAAGGGGGATATGGAGAAAATGCAAGTTTAGAAAGCTAATCTTACATATGGAATGATTAAGCAGAATGTCAGAATCATAAAACATGTGGGAGGTAACAAAAGAGATGATATGCTACAGCTTCTATAATAAGTTTACCCAATTAAATTGCTAAAACTACAAAAGTAATTTTAAAGAACTCAGATTATGAATGTCTGTTAATAAGCTCCCTACCAGTTTCTCGGTTAAATACTTTTTGTTAAGGAGTTACAAAAGTTAATCTGAAGCATCTATCAATGCTGTTAATACATTAATTAAATTATTAATAATTAATATATAAACTAGAACTCCAGAAAAGCAACATGATTAAAGGAGAAGTGAAAACAATGTTAAGACAAAAATTGCAGATTAAAGACATGGGTATTCTTATCTCAACACACATTGTTTTGAATTTTTAAAGGGTAAGCCATATTTAGTTTAATTTATCTAGCAATCTGCTTTTAATTATTTCTTGCTGTGAAGATTTTTTTAATTGATAAAAAATTCATTCAGATTTTCTCCCATATTAGTTCCATTTCTGAAAATTATCTTCAAGGGCAAAATATGAACCATAGGGATATTCACCAATATCATCCTCTCTTATATTACATATTATTGAATATGTATGCAATCATGCCTTTATTTCATAGAATGTATTATTTATTGAATGCTTGGCCTGTTCGGCTATTGACCTGTTCAGACACTTATCTCTTCTTATTTATGTTCTTCTTCACATTATTAATTACTGGTCTTCAAAATGCTTACGTAAAACTCAGACAATTTATTTATTAGGACTGAATGGCAAAACTGATGGGACAGGCAAAATGTTTCTCAGAAAATAATACGCTATCCCTTTAATATAAGCAGAACTTGTTTCTAACAGTAATAGTAGTAAGATTCAAGTCTTACTTCTTGCCTCAGGAAACAGGGAGGCCCATTTCTTTTTATATATGCTACCAATTAAATTTTCTGCAGGTAAAGAGAAACAGATATGTAGTGTCTACATATCTGCTTACAGCTAGCCTTTCAGTTTAACCAGCAAATTCTGAGCTGTACATCTGCACAATTTATAAACTAGCTGTTCTGTGCTGTCAACAGCTTCAAAAAAGTACTGTTCCTACTTTCCACATTAGTGGCAGGACTAAATTTAGTTTTCCACTGGCAATTTGTCTTATTAATTCCATGCTTGGTGTCCCTGAAACAAAAGGGATGGAATTAATAAGCCCACAAAGGGTTTCTGTTTCATGATGACTTAGTGACCCTTGTATTAGTTTGTTATGAAGATTTGGAATGACAATATGCAGTTGCGTTCCAAGTTTAGCAAATATATTAAAAGAGATCAAGGAACTTGGAAATTGTCTGGGTTTTTTTAAAAGCATCAACACGTTTAATAAAAGCATGCTTTTGAAAATATATTGGACACTCAGTACTATTTTAGAAGAATTAAATCATTTGTTTAATATTGCTTATTAAAATTTGTTTCTAGCATTTGTGTAATACAACCACTGATAGGATGTGCCTTCTACTCACAGACAAATTAATCTAAAGCTCCTGGAATTCAAAATATTTGAATATGTTTTCTATTATTTTAAGACTGCCTTTATAATTTTTATAAATAATTCAAGATGGCAAATGTATCTAATCCTTTTTCCTCCTCCTATTTTCCCCATAACAACAACACTGTGAGATGAGTTGAGCTAAGAGCGAGTGATTGGTCCAAAGTCACACAAACGATTTTCATGCGTAATTCGCAGGTACCTGTGTAGTATTGTACCTTCACCACTAGCCCAAACTGGCAGCTCAGGGTCTTTATTTAATTATGTGATTTTAAATGGAAAATTGTATCACTTTTACCTTTAAGACTTTTTGAACAGCAGACTTCTTCAAGGCTTCTGGATTATAATCTAAAGGATTATGCTTTTAAACCAGAAGAAAATGAACATATGGGGGGTTATTATGACATGCAACAAAGCAGTTCCAATTGGTTAATTAAGGACAGGACAACAACGGCAGACCAAACAAACATTCTCAGAAGAAAGAGAAAAATGCTTGAACATTAATTACTATAAAATAACTTGATACACATTTTTTCTTATTCTGTTTTTAATTACAATATTTCACTGACTTTTTCCAGACAGGCTAAGATTCTCCTATTTGCAGTAACGTTCCCCCACCCCCTATAATGCTCCATTGCATTGGATTTGATAGTAGGGATACAAAAAATGGAGTAGGTCGAACCAGCTAATAGTTTTCATTAATTGCTAATTTTATTTTTAAAAAACAGCACTGTCCTGAAGGTAAAGCAGGCAAACTATAATGAATTAAAACTATAGCACTACCCAACTAATTTCAGAAATTGCGAATTCTTAAAAAAGAGAGAGAGGGTAGGAGGAGAGGGAGTCTAGAATTTTATTTTGTCTCAAAATTTCTGAGATGGAATAAACGCACGGTTAAATCCAGCTTTAAGATAAATTGTGAGGCAAAGCATGCTAGCTAATTTAAAATAGGAAAGAGAATTCTCTGTCCTCTGAAATAACTGTTTAAAGTTTGTCTGCAGTGAATCTTATTTTCAATGGGGGGAAATGTTATAAAACCTCTACATATGTCTCAATATTATACATCATGCGGCAGAAACATTATACCAAAAATTGACAGAAAGTTTATGTCTGATAAGCGGAAGGGTTGTTGAGCGCTAAGCTTTTTAACTAAGAATGGATTTACTTCCAGATTGTTTCACCCCATTTTGTCCCCTAAATTCTTTCTATGTTTTTAAGATTTAGATTAGACATTTGAAACCAAACGCCTGCTTGTCTCCTTGTCAGGAAGCCACACTTCCAATTAAAGCTCTTACCCAGCCTGTATCTTAAGAAACCTTGTGTGGGCTGTTTATTTGAGAACATTATTATTGTAAAGATGACATTTTTGCTTTGGGGTGTGTCAGCTCCACATTTTCTCTAATTAAACAATTCTAAAAAAAATAAAAATAAGATCAGATGGGCAGAAAAAATGTAGTATCATAAATTTATGGATACTCATTTTTAAATAAAGGTACTATATACAGCTAGTCCTTGACTTATAATCAATTACTTAGCAGACAGATCAAACTAGGGGTACAGAATACTTATGACCCAGATTTACACTTCCAATGATCAGCCTCCTCCACGGTGTCATGATTGCATTTTGGGCATTCAGCAACAGTGATGTATTTATGGCCGCCTGTAGAGTCCTGCAATCATTTGATTGCATTTTACGCCAATTTTGCTGAAAAATCAGCATTTACTTCCTTTGGGGGGGGACGACTGCATCCCTAATGAATAATTGATTTTCTTAATCACTATGGCGTTTATTTAACAGCCAACACAAATAAAATGTGTAAATAAAAAGGGTTGGTCAGATGAATGACCTACCGTATTTTTCAGAGTGTAAGATGCATCTTTTTCCACCATAAGAGTGTCTTATACTTAAATGTAGCTTTTTTTCTGAAACTTTTGTTTTTCAGCCCTAACTAGGTGCTAACGATCTTCCCAGCTCTTACCTTGCAGGTTCTTTCATTGTTTCTCTCTGCGAATAACCCTAAATCCTAAGTCTTTGCAGGGTTTTTTTTCCCATTGTTCTAACTTTTTCTGAATAATTTTCACTCCAGCCCTAACCAGGTGCTAATGATGTTCCCAGCTCTTATGGCTTACAAGCTCTTTCATAATTACTCTTTGTGAAGAATGTTTCCAAGCCCAAAGTCTTTGC
The DNA here is from genome assembly GCF_031021105.1 of Erythrolamprus reginae. Classification (NCBI taxonomy): domain Eukaryota; kingdom Metazoa; phylum Chordata; class Lepidosauria; order Squamata; family Dipsadidae; genus Erythrolamprus; species Erythrolamprus reginae. The sequence goes on from NC_091963.1 coordinate 13,465,074, forward strand.
AGGTTTTTTTTTCATTGCTCTACTTGCTCCAAATGTTTCTTTCCAGACCTAACCAGGTGCTAATGATGCTCCCAGCTCTTAACTGCTTGCAAGCTCTTTCATTGTTACTCTCTCAGAAGTAAGCCCTAAGGCGTTTTTAAAAGCCCTAATCAGGGGATAAAATAATGTGCAGAAAGTGACCAGACAAAGGACCACTAGCCAGATGATTGTCACTTTATGATTGTCACGAGTTACAACCATGGTTAGGTAGGTTTCATTATGGCCATAACTCAAGGAGTCTTGTATTATTCTCTAAATTTGTCCTTAGATCTGTTTTAAAAAGTAAATCAGGTATGCTCATTGTATCCTCTATTTGGCTGGTTAATGATGCGTTGTATCCTCTATTTGGCTGGTTGATGCAGCACAATGCACCTTTAGAAATACAGTGTTCCCTTGATTTTCGCGGGTTCGAACTTCACGAAAAATCTATACCATGGTTTTTCATAAATATTAATTAAAAAATACTTCATGGTTTTTTTTACCCTATATCACGTTTTTTCCTGCCCGATGACGTCATATGTCATCGCCAAACTTTTGTCCGCCTTTAATAAATATAATTTTTAATAAACTTTAATAAATAAACATGTTGAGTAATAATCTAAATGGTGGCTAAGGAAATGGGGAATTGCAATTTAGGGGTTTAAAGTGTTAAGGGAAGGCTTGTGATACTGTTCATAGCCAAAAATTGTGTATTTACTTCCGCACCTCTACTTCGCGGAAATTCGACTTTCGCGGGCAGTCTCGGAACGCATCCCCCGCGAAAATTGAGGAAACACTGTAGTTCCCTTTCTCTACGCTTCTAAAAGCTTTGGGCTACTAGTAGTTTTATGCTGAATGTCTATTTGCCTAGACTGGAAAAAGTCTTTTCTTTCTTTTTCGCCATGTAATTTCTTAGCATTTAATTTTCGGCTCCTTCCTATAGTACTTTCGTTGGAGGGTTTCACATAATATAACAGACACATTCAAGATTGCCATGAAATTTTGCCTCCCACTGTTGTTTTTTTTAAATTCTACTTGATTTAGGATGAATAATATAGCCACTTTTGATGAAGAGGAGCCAATGGTATCAGAGTAAAAATAACAGATGACAGAGATGCTTGCGGCTTGCATGCCAGTGTCATGCAAATGCCATAATGCTTATTAAGGAATCTTTTGGCTATAAAAAGAGAAGGAACTGTTCCAGTCCCACAAATTAAAAAAAAGACAAGGTGAAGTTTAATTTGGGTCAAGTTGCTGTCAAAAGTTTCATTTTCTGATCAACCTTCATTTCTATTAACACATCATTTCAATTGCCCTAATAGAGTTGGAAGCTTTAACAATGCACTAGAACCAGGGTTTAAGGACTGATAACAAAATAAGAATATATGAGAATACTGTTTTGATATTACATTTGAAACTTTCCTACTTGAATCAAACACACAACTAGACATCTCGAAACTCAAGACAATCAATATTCTCAAATTACATTCAATAATGAGATTCCACAAAATCGGAATATAGGTGGTTTGCAAGCCTGAAATTATTGTGCAACCCCTATTTTACTTTATTTTTGTAACTCTCAAATTTCTGCTTGACTGTGCAATTTAATGCTTTCTTTGCAGTAGCTGTTACCTCCCAGCAAAATCTACTTTAATATGCTCAAATAGAAAGGCCTAGTTTATGGTTCCATATATTAATGACAAAAGACTGCACAAGGAGGTGTATTTTTTCTGTAACACATATTATTCCAATTTTAATTATGCAACTTATGCAACTTGAACCAAATTAAAGACCTTCCGGGCACTTACATATGCCACACACAATACTTGCACTTACTTTCCAAAACAATTACAAAGTATGTTGATTTTTACAATTCATGACCATTTCATTTCTTTGCAAGCGTCACATTTCTTCAAATGTGCATGCTAGTCTCTGAAAAAATGAGCAAATTTAGCTGAGAAGCTAAACTAATTACACCACTGAAAACGTAGCCAAAACAATATAAACTTCTAAAACCATGCACTTAAAAAAAACAAAGTACTGCATGCTCCTGCATTCCAAAGTTAGGGCAAAGTGGGTTTATAAACACCAAGTTTTTTTTAAAAAAGGTTATTTTAAACAAAGGAACACGTAAACCTGAGAACTCACAAATAGTGTTCTATAGACTGAGGTAGTATTTTCACAAAAGACTAGTCCCGATGCTCTCCTCTCTTTTAAGTATCCACACCCAAATTTTCCCTCGTAGATACTCTTTAGAAAAATGCAAACGGAAGGAGAAAGCAGAAAGTCATAGGATTCTAGCAGCCTGAGGGCTCAATCAGTTTTTTCATTAGCATAGAAACAGAAAATTGAAGTACTGAAAATCATACAAAGAAAGGATAAACCAATTGTGCTTTTTTCCATTATTGATCTAGGTTTATCGACATTTCCAGGCATTTCCCCCCCCTCCTACTGCAATTGGGAGCATTTTAGCTACAAATACAAAAAAAATCACACTTTTCAATAATAGCTTTTTAGTGTACTCATGCACCACCTTTCTATACCGGACATCAATAAAGTTGCTACCATTATAAATGGGGATTTTCTGAATATATAGAAGATGTGCTCTTAAGCCATATCCATTCTGTACAAAGGGAGAAAAGCTTCTCTTCTCTTAATTATCTTAAAATTCTGTTATACTATCAGATGATATGATACAATGAGATCCACTATTAAATGCTGTAATAATACATACTGTTTCTTGATTGTTTTTAAAAAAAGTATTCTATTCAAGAGTTACAGGACATAAAATGAAAATAAAACTAACACACACACAGTAACAAATCCAGGATTTTGACTCATGTCGTGCAGAAACACTGTGGTATCCTCAGATTACAGTTTGTTCACCAGAAGTCTTTGCAAAGATATACTAATATTTTTATTGGCACAGTAAAGATCGAAACACGTTCTTCCAAAGGACCTTTCATAACTGGGAGGTTAATCCCAGGCAAACAAGAGTTGTCACTACATTATTTACCACTGATCTACGACTCTCTCTTTCTGGTTGGAGGCCACAAAGGACCCAAGATATAACTGTCTTGGAGGCCTGGGCTTAATTTATTCCAGTCTTGAATAAAATCCTTCCATACTTTTTTTTAGGGAAAGGAATCCCATTTTAGGATTATTAATTTGAATTAGATAGTTAGATAGTTTGAGATGTGGCAATTAATTGGCACAAACTATTACTCTATGCCAATTGATAGATAGATGATAGATAGATGATAGATAGATAGATAGATGATAGATAGATGATAGATAGATAATAGAAAGATAGATGATAGATAGATGATTGATAGATAGATAGATAGATAGATGATAGATATATGATAGATAGATAGATAGATAGATAGATGATAGATAGATATATGATAGATAGATAGATAGATAGATAGATATATGATAGATAGATAGATAGATATATGATAGATAGATAGATAGATAGATAGATATATGATAGATAGATAGATAGATATATGATAGATAGATAGATAGATAGATAGATATATGATAGATAGATAGATAGATAGATAGATAGATAGATAGATAGATAGATAGATAGATAGATAGATAGATAGATAGATGAGAGGGGGGGACATAGATAAATATATAGATATAGATACAGACACAGATATAGCTAAATAAATTATCCAATTTGGAAAGATTTGTGCAAATTCTGTACAGGTAGTCCTCAACTTATAACAATTAAACCCCAAATTTCTGCTACTAAGCAAGATAGATTTTAAGTGAATCACTGCACCTGTTAAGTTAGTAAAACAGTAGTTCAGTGAATTTGGCTTCTCCATTGACTTTGTCAGAAAATCTCTAAAAGTGATCACATGACCCCCGGACACTGCATAAATACATGCCCATTATCAAGCATCCTTAGGAATGCTGCAACTGTCATATGAAAAACTATCTGGTCTCTCTCTACATCATCCATAGTGAAGCGTGCAAACCAGCGTCTGCATCCGATGAGGAGAGCACTTCTTTCTCCTTCTGTCCTGGCCGCTTTTTACAGAGGCAGCATTAAGAATGTTTTAACAAACTTAATTACTGTTTGGTTTGGTGGTAGCAGAGCCTCAGATAGAGAGTGGTAAGGACAGCCAAGGAGGTTATAGGAAGCTCACTTACCATTATCCAAAATACTGCTTTATAAGCGCTGTGTGTTTAGAGCTGAAAACATTGATAGAGACCCCACAAACCCACTTCATGGTTTGTTTCTGTTGCTCTCCTCTGGGAGGTGGTTTCAAAGTACAGTAGTACCTCGTGATACGAACCCCTCGTCTGACGAACTTTTCGAGATATGAACCCGGGGTTCGGGATTTTGGTGCTTCTTGTTACGAACGGTTCTTGCCTTACGAACCCGCCGCCCCGAACGCTGAACCCGGAAGTTCGGCAAAAGTTTGGGTTTGGGAGGCCGCTGAGAAGCGCCGCTGCCATGCTGTCACCTTTTGAAACAGCCGGGGGGCTTCTCGGCAGCCTTCCGAACGCCGAACCCGGAAGTTCGGCAAAAGTTTGGGTTTGGCGTTCGGGAGGCCGCCAAGAAGCCCCACTGCCCGGCTGTCACCTTTGCAGAAGAGCCGCGGAGCTGTCGGCCGGTGGGGAGGCTCAAACGGAGGTGGGGAATCCCTGTAGGGAATTCCATGGGCGGAGCTTTGACCTCACGGAGACGTCCTTCCTGGAGTCCACGTTTCATTACAAAACTTCATAACGACCATTAATCCTTGCCTAATGTTTTGTCTTCAAATTAATAAACTTCATTAGGAGTTACCTTCCTGAAGGCTAGATAAGAAAGGAAAATGTATGCTTTGCTAGAAACTTCATCTCCTTGGGTTTATTTGGGGACCATTCATTATTGATATTAAAAGACATACCATGATTTACAGTCTAAATATATGGAATTTTCCATGAAGCATTCCAATTATACATATTTGGGTTTTCGCTCTGTACAGAAATGAAAAATCTGTACAACTGGGACAGTGTGTGTGGGCACATTTTATTTTTACAAAGTGAAAGGTGTTTCCACAGCTATTCTGGGAACTGCTATTTAGGGATAGTAAACAGATCTTTTAATTATAAGCTTGCAAGCATATGTGGGAAAGCATTCACACCAACCCTGTTCAAACATTTATGTACAGTGAACCCTCGAGTTTCGCGTCCTCAAGGATCGCGAAAGGGCTATTTCGCTAGTTTTCAACCCGGAAGTAAACTCCACCATCTGCGCATGCGTGCCCTTCCACGCATGCGTAGATGGTGGAGTTTCCCCGCCGGGCAGAGGCTTCCCTGGGTCTTCCCCCTCTTGCCCCGGTAAGACCCCAGCGGCGGTGGGCTGGAGCGCGAGCTTGGGGCAGCCTAGCTCCACTTCCCAGCTGGGAAGCGGAGCCGGCAACAGCGTGGGTGGGCGGGCGGCGCGCGCGAGCTTGGGGCAGCCTGGCTTCGCTTCCCAGCTGGGAAGCGGAGCCGGCAACAGCGTGGGCGGGCGGGTGGCGCGCGCGAGCTTGGGGCAGCCTGGCTTCGCTTCCCAGCTGGGAAGCGGAGCCGGCAACAGCGTGGGCGGGCGGGCGGCGCGCGCGAGCTTGGGGCAGCCTGGCTTCGCTTCCCAGCTGGGAAGCGGACGGCGGGCGGCGCGCGCGAGCTTGGGGCAGCCTGGCTTCGCTTCCCAGCTGGGAAGCGGAGCCGGCAACAGCGTGGGCGGGCGGGCGGCGCGCGCGAGCTTGGGGCAGCCTGGCTTCGCTTCCCAGCTGGGAAGCGGAGCCGGCAACAGCGTGGGCGGGCGGGCGGCGCGCGCGGGCTTGGGGCAGCCTGGCTTCGCTTCCCAGCTGGGAAGCGGAGCCGGCAACAGCGTGGGCGGGCGGGCGGCGCGCGCGCGAGCTTGGGGCAGCCTGGCTTCGCTTCCCAGCTGGGAAGCGGACGGCGGGCGGCGCGCGCGAGCTTGGGGCAGCCTGGCTTCGCTTCCCAGCTGGGAAGCGGAGCCGGCAACAGCGTGGGCGGGCGGGCGGCGCGCGCGAGCTTGGGGCAGCCTGGCTTCGCTTCCCAGCTGGGAAGCGGAGCCGGCAACGCGCGCGCGCTTGGGGAAACCCCAGATCCGCTCCCCAGCTGGGGAGCAGCCCCAGCAACGCGCGCGCGCTTGGGGCAGCCTAGCTTTGCTTCCCAGCTGGGAAGCGGAGCCGGCAACGCGCGCGCGCTTGGGGAAACCCCAGATCCGCTCCCCAGCTGGGGAGCAGCCCCAGCAACGCGCGCGAGCTTGGGGCAGCCTAGCTTTGCTTCCCAGCTGGGAAGCGGAGCCGGCAACGCGCGCGCGCTTGGGGAAACCCCAGATCCGCTCCCCAGCTGGGAAGCGGCCCCAGCAACTCGCGCGCGCTTGGGGAAACCCCAGATCCGCTCCCCAGCTGGGGAGCGGCCCCAGCAACGCGCGCGCGCTCCCCAGCAACGCGCTGCGGCGGTGGAAGTAAAAACACCATCTGCACATGCGCAGATGGTGTTTTTACTTCCGCACCGCTACTTCGCGAAAAATCGATCATCGCTTGGGGTCCTGGAACGGAACCCTCGCGATGATCGAGGGTTCACTGTATATGAAAAATAGTCTAGAATAGGGAAAAAAAGTCATTTTCATTAGCAATTCACAACATCAGAAGCTGGCTTTCAGTTATCTCTATTGATTTTCTACAATGAAGGATGATTTTTTTTTTCTTGCTCAGATCATAATATACTGTTTGCATTTTAAATATTTTACCATAAATAAGATTCCATTCACAGAAAAAAGGACACCATTTGAAAGCAAATATGCACTTACATGTCCTATAGCTCTGGATTTAGAAGTGTATTCCTTCATTTGAATCTGGAATTGACCAACTATCTATTTTTTCTTTTCAGAAAGTGTCCACAAAATCGTAAGATTGGCACATTAATAAATGCTGTAAATTTATTGCAAATCAAAATGGCATTGTTTCATAAACGTGATTAGATTATTGATTCTGCAAAAATAAATTCAGCCGCAAAGTATGTTTGTCATAAAAAATTATCAATGTAATGGAATGCATGAGGAAAAGTAATTAAACATAACGTGATTAGTGAGGCAAAGTGGCACAGCAGTGTGTGACCGAAGAAAATTAGGAATCACTCAAGAGAAGATTCATTATCACCAATACTTACTGGCAGATTTCTTGCTGAATCCAAATAAAGAATAAGCAAAGCTGATGAAATCCCATCGTCAGTTTGATCTTTATCAGCTCTAATGCTTTTTAGCACCTAAAAACATAAAAGTATTATAAAAACTTTAGTTTTGTGCTTCATCTGTAACTAAAAAGAACGCAAATTATAAAATGCAAGCTAGAAAATAAAAGTGTAATCATACATAATTTTAAAATTATTACTATATCTCGTCAAAGGACAAGATAGTAAAATATTTTAGTTATTTTCAAACATAGCTGGTTATGACCTATAAAGCCCTTCATGGTACCGGACCAGATTATCTCAGGGACCGCCTTCTGCTGCACAAATCCCAGCAACCAGTTAGGTCCCACAGAGTGGGCCTTCTCCGGGTCCCGTCTACTAAACAATGTCGTTTGGCGGGACCCAGGGGAAGAGCCTTCTCTGTGGTGGCCCCGGCCCTCTGGAACCAACTCCCCCCAGAGATTAGAATTGCCCCCACCCTCCTCGCCTTTTGTAAGCTTCTTAAAACCCACCTCTGCCGTCAGGCATGGGGGAATTGAGATTCTTTCCCCCTTAGGCCTTTACAATTTATGCATGGTATGTTTTGTATGTATGTTTGGTTTTATAGTAAGGGTTTTTAATTGTTTTACTATTGGATTGTCACATGTTGTTAGCCACCCTGAGTCCACGGAGAGGGGCGGCATACAAATCCAATAAATAAATAAATAAAATAAATAAATAAACAAGCTAGATTTGAATAAAATTCCTTACACAGAGAGGAATTATCAAAGAGCTGATCTATTCCCTGGCTTCTTATTTTGACACAGTCTGCCACTTGTTACCCAGAGGTGAACAGCAACATTTCCCAAGAAACCCTTTATTTTTAACTTGCTAAGAGAATTTAGGATTTTTGTGACTAAATAAATCTTCTATGCTCTTCTAGAAATAGAGCGTATCTAAATGTATGTGGACAACCAAAAGAGTAAACAAATATACCTGGTCAAGATTTTCAACAGTAGACTTCAATGTGAGCCATTCAAGTTTTAAGTGCAATTTTCCTTTGGAGACTTCATCCAGAGGAAACCACTGTAAGGAAAGTCCATAAAGTATAGTAAGGACCAAAGCCATTTGCTGCAAAATTTACCAACATTACATACAAATTCCTGGGCGAAGCCAACTAAGGACACTTCATATGAAAACAGCTAAAGGCATTGTAACTGACCGAATAAGATCATTTTATCAAACAGGCAAGAATTATACTGATTCCTGTATTTCACCCAAAAAACTATAGTAAAATTATTTCATAATGAAATATATGCAATACTTTTTAGAATTAAGCATTTGAAAATTTGGCTTAGGACACCTCAAAGCACATTTCACAGGAACTTTTACAGCTGTTTGCAGCATCCTGCAATCATATGACCAGGTTTATGGTTGTTTTGCCAAAAACTGGCTCTTATTTCTGGTGTTTGCCAAAATCATGTCCACAGCAAACCATTGGTTTGCTTAACCAGAGCATTTGTAGTGCCGTGGTGGCGCAGTGGCTAGAATGCAGTATTGCAGGCTAATTCAGCTCACTGCCCAGAGTTCGATTCCCACCAGGTTCAAGGTCAGGGGTGTCAAACTCGATTTAATTGATGGCTGCATCAGGATTGTGTTTGACCTAGGAGGGGCATGACCAGGGTGGTTATGCGTATGGCCAGCTCGACATCACTCATGTCAAGGGTATCTGTGATGGCCCAGTGAGGCTGGGGGGGGATCCATTGTCTCCAACGGAAGAAAGTAAGACCAGGGAGAGTACCAAACCCTTGTCCTCCAGAGGAGCCTTGCTGTCTGCTGGTGGACTAAAGCCAAGGCAGGGTCTTCCTTCCTTCCTTCCTTCCTTCCTTCCCTTTCCTTCTTTTTTCCTTTCTTGCCTTCTCATCTTTCCTTCTTTTTTTTGTCTTTCCTCTTTCCCTTTCTCCTTTCCTTGTCCCTTCTTGATGCTCAATCACAAAAGGGGAAGCATTTCTCCTGTGTTTTGTTTTGAGTTTGTTTTGCTAATCCTCTGCCACGGGAAACTGAGCCTGGGGGGGGGGGGAGGCTTCTGAACCCCTTTATCTGCCCTGTTTTTGGCCTGGATGGTCTCCTGAAGGCTTCTGCCAGCAAAAATGGAGCCTGGGGGAATGCTTATTTTTAATGACAGGGGGCTGCAGGAGGCTGTTCAGGCCAAAAATAGGGCCTGGAAGGGCTGCACACTTCATTTCCACTGGCAGAGGCACTATAGGCCGGTCCTTCGCCATTCCCACAGCTGCCCCATGGGCCACAAACATCCTGCAGGCTGGATCTGGACCGTGGGCCTTCAGTTTGACACCCCTGCTCAAGGTTGAATCCATCCTTCTGAAGTTAGTAAAACGAGTACCCAGACTGTTGGGGGCAATATGTTGACTCTGTAAACCACTTAGAGAGGGCTATAAAGCACTGTAAGTCTAAATGCTACTGTTATTTCTATTTGTTGAATGACCATGGATTCATTTAACAACAGCAGAGATTAGATTAATATCCATGGCAAAAAGGTAATAAAATCAAGGTGGTTTCATGGCTAACCCTTTTTATGACTGTCATGTCTTATAACCATAATGGACAGGCTCCTTGCCATAGGACGAGGACTGCTTGTATTCCACTCCTATGGATTTTGCCTTCAATTTCACTTGTTAACACAAATGTTAAATCAAACTAAGAAAATCTATTCAAGGAAACCTGAGGCCTTTACTGAAATTGTAATCCAGATCCAATATATGATTACGCACTGCAGATATACTGTGTTAACCTTCCTTGTCACTGTCCTCCAGAGGCTGAATAAAGATTTACCTCATCTATGTGACGTTCCTTTTCAACTTCAATTAAGTCTATCGTCAGGCTAAAAAAACACAATGCAATGCATTAGACGACCATTATCTGAACTACAGAACCTAAAGCTGGAATTTTGTAGCAGCAAAACGGTGAATATACTAGAAAAAAAACTGAAAAGGCAATTCTGAACAAAAAAAAAAAAAGAGTACCGTATATGGGATTGAGGTATGAAATAAATCTTATCTTATTTTAAGAATAAGATGGTAGGATCTGCTGCAGAAAACTTTAGGTCTTTGAAGCAGAACAAGATGTTAGGAGGGAGGGAGAAGAGAAGCAAGGATAAACAGTTTTCTGGTTGTCTATTCCTTATGTAGTAAAGGCCAAATGTACTATATATTCAAATGAAAAAGAAACTGTGCATTAATTAGAGCTGTGAATTATTATTTCTACTACAATCAATATTGCTTTGCTTTCTTTTCATATGTTATCTTTTAAAAATGTTTCTACCAAAAGTATTAGTAACTTTTTGAAGGCACATAATTTTGCGTACACCCAGGCAAAAATAAAAAAATACACTGAAAATATATTTGTCTGTTAGCTTCTTTCTGACTCTTAGAGCTTACCTTTACTCTTTCATTTATTGACTGATCTGGACAGTAGGATTCCAGGGTAGGATTTTATTTTATTTTTTTAAAAAGGCATGCAAATGGCTTGATATTTACCTTCCCAGAAAGTCATCCTTGTCTGGATCCTCATCAAAGAGTTCAATCTCCAAATCTTGTCCTGGATGTTCATAGACTAAGGCCTGGAAATATAACAAACAAGATAGCCAGTTCAGCCTAAATGTATGACTTAGATTACAAGGTTTTTAAATTAGATAAAAAAGAGAGAGAGGCGGCATACAACTCCAATAAATAAATAAATAAATTTAACGCATTGTCAAATATACGATGTTTTTTTCCCAAGTGATTAAAAATTTAAGAAACCTCTTTCCTCTGTGAGCCCAGGGCAACACACCTGGGTTTTTATCCTCATCTTTATCTTATAAAATTGTAAAGGTAGATTGGATTACTCATTCTATCTCAGCCCAAAATCATTCAATAAGGTAAATGACTAAGCAGAATCTTTAATCCGAGTCTCTCTTGTCTCAGTCTAGTATTATTCACTACACTATTCACTCCAAATCATACATTTAGTGGCATTTCCAGATTTTATGGTCTAAAAATTAGTAGCGGGTTTAAATTTATTTTACTGCCGGGTCCGTAGGCATGGCAAGGGAAGGATACTGTAAAATCTCCATTCCCTCCCCATTCCAGGGGAAGGATACTTTCAAAATCCCAATTTTCTCTCAATCAGCTGGGACTCGGGAAGCAGAGAATAGGTGGGGGTGGGGGTGGTCAAAGGTGGTATTTATTCTGAACTATTTAAAATTTCTTTAAAGAAAATAAAGTTTATTAATTAACAAAGGGTAAATGGGGGGAGGGGGAGGGGAAGGGGGGGTACATAGATTCAAAAAGGGTAAGGGTATTTATTACATGATAATATATTTCAGAATATATGTAACAAAATGTAACAAAAATTCAATATTCACATTTGTATCTTATTACTATCAATAATTCATCTTATCATGTTAATTAAAACCTATAAGAATAATAAATGTTAGTAAGAATAGTGGAAGACGTATTTGCTGAAAGGTAAGTAGAAAAATAAGATTAGAATTATATTAAATATTTAGCAAAAGAAAAGTATAAGGAGTAAGAAGAAAGTTAAATAAATGGGGAAGGGTAAAGGGGAAATCTGCGTAAATAGAAGTTATCAGGAGATACGACAAGGTATATTGATATATTATTGGGTGTATCAGTAATATATCAGTAATGAAAAAAAAGAGTGAATAAAGAAAAGAAAATATATTTATATCTATGTAGTAAGTATTGAAAAAGAAAAAAGGTATAGCTTGATTAATCTGAGATAAAATGAATGATTAAATTGTGAAATTATAGTGAAAATCGTTGTTTGAGTTTAAAAAACAGGTAAAAAGAGTAATGTTGTTGGAATCATTTTCTGGTCGAAATTTTTATTTATTTATTTTTTTATTTAGTTATTTATTTTAAGTGTCGGTATTGAAATTGTTTTAATAATCAATGGGATTTTGAGTTCAAAACGTTGAAAGATAAGATAAATTTATTGGTTTATAAAATAAAATTTTGCTAAAAACCTGCTGAAACCTACCTCTAGTATAGATCTAATATGAAATTGCAACTTGCTAATAAATCACAATTGAGGAAGTCAGAGACAAGGCGAGAAAGAAAGAATAAAAGTGAACCCCAAGGCTCACTTTTGTACTAAACATAGACTGGCATTTTATCTGAACTGTTCTACTGAAGTGCAACATCAATTTTTCTCCGACAGTTAAAAAAAAAAAGCATTCAAGATCACCGTATTTGTAATAGAATTATATGATATCAGTCTTGAAAGTTCTAAACGCTAAAACACATTTTTCAAAACGAATACCAGGCAGTAGTTTCATACCTCATAAACTTCATTCCACTTTGGATTAAGATTCTCTTTGATAACTTTGCTTCGGAAAATTTGATTCCCCAGTTGAGTGATTCCGTAAGGGTCAGACTTTCCCTTAACAAGTCCCTTTAAGTAAGTATCTTTTCCCTCAAGATCCTGAGCTTCAAGGAAGTGTATTCTTAGCACACCCTGAGAGAAGAGGCAAGAAAAGTTGACTATCGTACAACACTCAGCAGTATAAGGTATCATCCCCATAACCGAATGTTTATATCCTAATGAATTCTCTAAATTGGAAATTAAATTGGTTCTTTAAATTCTTTATTACAGAGACTAGCCACAGCAGTAGTAAATTGATTTTTTAAAATTATTTTGGAGACTAAACATAGTAGACTATGAATTGTTAAACCTATGAAGGTAGTGAGAACTTAAAATAAATAAAGGCTTACTTCCTAATTGTGTCTTTGCACTTTTTATAAAGATGTACAGTAAGCAACAGTAGGGGTGTGTGTGGGTATATGTGTGTGTGTGTGTGTGTGTGTATGTGTGTGTGTGAAGCATCAAGATACAGCAGTGGAACTAAAGCTCTCTCCTACTCTTTGTACACATGTGTGACATCAACACATGCACTTTTTAAAACATGGGGTTTTAATTACAAAATTGCAATATTTTACTTTTTTGATGCCCCCTTGCCCACCTTTGCCTCATGGACATTGCTGAGGCTAGGATAAAGAAGAAAAAAAGTCACAGAAATAGGTTGTCATTAATTTTATGTTTTTTACACACAACTGCCATTATTTTAATAATAGTAGAAAATGAGTTCGGAGGGAACCCCTAGTATACATATACAGTGATCGCTCGATTTTCGCGGGTTCAAACTTCGCGAAACGGCTATACCACGGTTTTTCAAAAAATATTAATTAAAAAATACTCCGCGGTTTTTTTTCTATACCACGGTTTTTCCCACCCGATGACGTCATACGTCATCACCAAGAGTCACTTCTCTCTCTCTTTCTCTTTCTTTCCTGTCATTCTCTGTTTCAATCATTTTCTCATTTCTCTTTTTTTTCCTTTTTCTATCATTTTTTCCTCTCTCTTTACCTTCCACTCTCCCCCCTCTTGCTCTCTCTCTCTTTCTCCCTCTCCCTCTCTGTGAGAACGCCTGCCCCCACCTCTCCTGCAGCCCCCTCGCTGATAGCTGGGACGAAAGTGCTCTCAGCTAAGGGACTGTGAGAGGGGCGAGGCAGACATTCTCAAAGCGCTCAGAGCGGCTACCGCCGAATGAGGAGGATGAGAAGCCGTAGCCGCCAGCGCTGCTGCAGGAGGACCCGTGTCCAAAGAAAGCTGGTGAGAGGGGTGGATCGGGCGGGCGGGCGGTAGCGGCGAGGGGGCCGGAGGCGCTGGGGCAGCCGACATTCAAAGCAATCTTTGCCGGCCTCCGCACTTTCGTCGCTCCCTGCCCTAATTTCAAGCCCGGCTCCTTGCGCTGCCTTGAAAAAGGGTGCGTGGGGGTAGTTTTTGGCTGTCCATAGCCTAAAATGGTGTTTTTACTTCCGCACCGCTACTTCACGGAAAATTGACTTTCGCGGGAGGTCTTGGAACGTAACCCCCGCAAAAATCGAGGGAACACTGTACTGTATATTCATATTCAATTATTTTTTCTATGTAATTTTGTATAAAATTCTCCTTGATTATCATTTGGGGCATAAATTGCTACTATCAGTATTTTCTTAAAATTCATTATTATTTCAACCATTAATACTCTTCCTTTTAAGTCTTCATATACAGTGGTACCTCGGTACTCGAACGCTTTGGTTCTCGTACATTTCAGATACCGAACAAAATTTTCGCCAAAAATTTGCTTTGGTATCTGAACAAAAATTCGGATACCGAACAGCCACAGAAAATTTTGTTTATTATCCAAAATGCTACAAGATCTGAGGGGACGGGGTGAGACGGAATGGGAGTCGGAATCCGACACGCCCATCCTGGCCGCCCACTAAACAGCCTCCCAGTCTCTAGTCTAAGCGCTCCAAGCTGTAGGAAGGGTGGGGGCGGCTGCAATACCGACAGTTTCGGGGGGGCCTCCTTTCCTCAGTGGTTCGTCTTGTTCCCTTTAAGCAGCTACACCAACTTTCTCCTTCCCGACAGCGGCTTTCCTTCGAGCAGCAGCAGCGCCGGGAACGTCAGCGGCTTCCCTTTCTCATGTGACATTCCCGGCGCTGCTGCTGCTTGAAAGAAAGCCGCCGCCACCATCGCCGGGAAGGAGAAAGTTGGTGTAGCTGCTTAAAGGGAACCACTGAGGAAAGGAGGCCCCCGAAGCTGCTGGTATTGCAGCTGCCCCCACCCTTCCTATAGGTTGGAGCAGAAAGGTATAGAAAGGGTAGGGGCGGCTGCAATACCAGCAGTTTTGGGGGGCTCCTTTCCTCAGTGGTTCGTCTTCCCTTTAAGCAGCTACACAAACTTTCTCCTTCCCGACAGCGGTGGCGGCTTTCCTTCGAGCAGCAGCAGCGCCGGGAATGTCAGCGGCTTCTCTTTCTCATGTGACGTTCCCGGTACTGCTGCTGCTCGAAGGAAAGCCGCTGCCGCCGTCGGGAAGGAGAAAGTTGGTGTAGCTGCTTAAAGGGAAGAAGACGAACCACTGAGGAAAGGAGGCCCCCCCCCGAAACTGCCGGTATTGCAGCTGCCCCCACTCTTCCTACAGCTTGGAGTGTTTAGACCTCAGATCTTTATCCCATAGGAAATAAAGGAAATAGGGGCTGGAAACCAATTAAACCAATTTCCATTATTTCCTATGGGATAAATTAATTCGGTACTCGACCAAATCGGTTCTCGACCACACTTCTGGAACAAATTGTGGTCGAGAACCGAGGTACCACTGTATTATTTCCGATTGTATTTCTCGTTTAGTATATAAAACCCATCCTCTTTTGGATCGATCTGCTAATGATGTATATATATTTCCAAATTTCTCATATTCTAGGTATTTTCTACGTTGTTTTTTAATATGTACTTCTTGTAAACATATAATCTCAAATTTTGAGCAGCGGGTTGAACCCGATAACCCTGGAGGTCCCTTCCAACTCTATGATTCTATGATTCTATTGTTTTAATTTTTCTAATTTATTTATTATCCTTCTTCTTTTTACCACCAAATTTAGTCCAATTACGTTTAGTGAAATTATTTTTGTCTCTTCTTCCATCTGTTTTCATTTATTTAATTGGCTAGTTTTTGTTCCTTACATTCTTTTGGTCAAGTTCCTTCTCTTATTGCTCTTTCCTCCCATTCTTGTAGCTCTATTATTTGTCTTTTTTCTTTTCCTTTATCTCCTTACTCTTCTCCTTTCCTTCTTTAGTGGATTTCAAATCTTCTAAGAACTCAATATATTGATAATAAAATGACTCGGCTTTATCCAAATTAGCCAGTCTATGCAATACAGTGGTACCTCTACTTATGAACTTAATTCATTTCATGACCAGATTCTTAAGGAGAAAAGTTTGTAAGAAGAAACAATTTTCCCCATAGGAATCAATGTAAAAGCAAATAACGTGTGCGATTGGAGAAACCACCGGGAGGGTGGAGGCCCTGTTTCCTCCCAAGAGATTCCTAGAGAGGCCCCACGGAGGCTTCTCCCCGCCTTTTCGGCCCTGTTTCCTCCCAGGAGATTCCTAAAGAGGCCCCACGGAGGCTTCTCCCTGCCTTTTCCGGTTACAGTTTTCGAGGCTCGGGTTTATAAGTGGAAAATGGTCCTTGAGAAGAGGCAAAAAAATCTTAACATTCGGTTCTTATCTAGAAAAGTTCATAAATAGAGGCGTTCTTAGGTAGAGGTACCACTGTTTTGGGAAATGAGTTCGGGGGGGGGGGGCACAACAATTTCTAGATGTATCTGAAAGCTCAACTACAGAGACCAATAAAACCATGTCACTTCTATGGAGTTTCTTTCATGTTACCATGAAAATCTCTGGATGGAGGGGTGCCACTGGAATTAGCATTTCTTAAATTAGCTGGAGGAATCTGCCCAATAGGTTACAACCCGTGTTGTCCAGACAATATCCCAATGACGCAGAGAGAAAAGAGGCTTTCTGCCGTTTTGAAATTTAATGGTCTAATAGTAGCTTAAAAGTGACATTGAAAGAATTCAGAAATGTATTATTTGTTCAATATCTAGATTTTAAGCTCTTTTATAGCCATTATTGTCAGAGATTTTTCTGCAAACACTTTGATAAATATTTTGTTATGTCAAAATACAGTATGATGTTAAAAACCTTACCTTTGGTATGGGGAACCGCAACTGAGCAATCTCCACTTCACTGACAAAAGGAACAGTGATTCGATTTGGAAGCACTAGATAATTAGATATTATATCCAGTATTATAGTGTCAGATAATCCACTAAATGAAAAAAAAATCAATGAAGTTATTTTAAGGTTAGCATTAATTACACATGCTGCCATTATCAAAACAATTACATGCAAGCTGCACTTGAACGTAGCAGGGCAAAGAAATAAATATACAAATTGAAATTATCTATTTCAGTCTTCCACTCAATCTGATTTCTATAAAATAAATTGTTTCAACTCCTACCTTCAAAACAATGCTATAGAGCACTGCACACCAAGACAACTAGACACAAGGACAGTTTTCTCCTGAACGCCATCACTCAGCTAAACAAATAATTCCTTCAACACTGTCAAACTATTCATAAGTCTGCACTACTATTAATCTTCTCATCATTCCCATCACCCATCTCCTCTCACAAATGACTGTATGACTGTAACTTGTTGCTTGTATCCTTACAATTTATATTAATATTTGTACCCTATTAAGTGTTGTACCTCATGATTCTTGGCAAATGTATCTTTTCTTTTATTTACACTGAGAGCATATGCACCAAAGACAAATTCCTTGCATGTCCAATCACACTTGGCCAATAAATAATTCTACTCTACTCTATTCTACTCTATTCGCGGGGCAAAGTGTCAAACCATCAAATATATTCATTCTTTAATACATTTTCATCTTCCATTTCACAAACTAGGTACACAATTTGCAAACTTTACAACAAGCCTATGTATGAAAACATTATCATCACCTTTTACAGACTTCTGCGATTTAGTTTACCGTATATGGTATTCAATGTTGTATAAAAAAGGCTATGGATTGTCTCCATTATTTAGGAAAATAACAGCAAACAACCGGCCTATTATTTATTTATTTATTTATTATTTGGATTTGTATGCCGCCCCTCTCCGAAAACTCGGGGCGGCTCACAAGTGAAAAGACAATCCAATACATAATCCAATTTAATTAAAATATTATAAATTTAAGAAAAACCCCTATACTAACATACACACACACAAGCATACCATATATAAATTCAACGTGCCCAGGGGAAGATGTTTAGTTTCCCCATGCCTGACGGCAAAGGTGGGTTTTGAGGAGTTTACGGAAGGCAGGAAGAGTAGGGGCAGTTCTGATCTCCGGGGGGAGTTGGTTCCAGAGAGTCGGTGCCGCCACAGAGAAGGCTCTCCCCCTGGGGCCCGCCAACCGACATTGTTTAGTTGACGGGACCCGGAGGAGGCCCACTCTGTGGGACCTAATCGGTCGCTGGGATTCGTGCGACAGAAGGCGGTCTCGGAGATATTCTGGTCCAGTGCCATGAAGGGCTTTAAAGGTCATAACCAACACTATTAAATTGAATAATATGGGTAAGGAATAGTGCAACCCATCTCCTTTCAGTGCAGAACGTTTTCAGGAGAGAAAGAAATTTTTGCAGAGTCCTATTCCCTTTAAGCAATGATGCTGACTTTGATGGTTTGCCTTTACAAATGATCCAGAAATAGAAATAAGCCCAAAGCATGTCAGAATTTCATCAATACCTTTGATCACCACAAGATGGAAGCAGCAGTTTAGAATAAGACAGATGGCCTTATTATATCTGTATAAACCTTATTCTTCCTTCCTGCATTACCTTTCATCATAATATATGATCTACTGATTAGTTCAAAAAGGTTCCTTATTCTGCATTTTTTGTTTCTTACAGTGCAGATAGATGAAGCAGTGTTAGTTTAATATTCATCATATATAAAAGCTATGGTTTTGTTTTTAAGAGGCAAGCAAAGTAGTAAATAAAATAGGCTGTCAGTTTGACGGCTTTATTGTTTGCCTGCCTGGCTGGAAATCCTATCAATTGGCTCCCTTAGGACTAACATCTTGTTTCCAACAAATATTATGAAGTTAAATTAATTACGGCAAATATTATTAAATTAATTTAAAAATTAAACGTGGGCTAATCTTAATGACATTTATTTATTTATTACATTTCTATATTGTTCTGTCTGGGTTCCCCCAGACGTCAACATCAACTAAAAAGAGTAGCCAGACACGCTGGTAAAAAGCAAAGTCATTTTATATCTTTGAAAACAAACACAGATAACAAAAACTGTTGTTACAAACTGGAATGCTGTGAAGCTTCACAGAAGAGTCACGACGCCCAGACAATACAACAGGCTTCTTGCTGGCACACACACCACTGTAGATAATAAAACCCACGCCTCCCCCAAGTTTTCAGCCTTCAAGGCCACAAGCCAGAATCAGAGACGCCAAAGATCGAAGCAAGGTCACAGGACTCCCAAAAGATAACTCTCCACAATACAGGAAGGGCGGGCCTGCCTTTTCAACCTTTCTGAGGAGAACCACACCCAAACCCAGCTGTTGCCTATTAGGGATGGAAATACCTGGCTAATTGTCCCCTTTGTTGTGCTGCCTTTCTCTGCCTCATATCTATGATGGCTTGTGCGTTCTCATCTAATGACTCCAGGCTACTCGCTGGGGAGAGCTCCCCCCCGGGGGTCTCAGGCTGTTCTCCCTCCTCCTCGTCCTGACATTCCTCTTCCCCATCTGCCTGGTCCTCCTCCTCCTGTTCCTCGTCCTCCCCCTCTGAGCATGGAGCCGGCAGAGTTCCAGCCGTTCCCTGAGGAGCCTCAGGCTGAATCACAACACATATGCATGCACGTATTTATTTATTACATCTCCCCTGCACAAGATGACTCTGGACAGCTTACATATTATAAAAACAAATGAAAAATAACTAAAAGATTAAAAACAGGCATTAAAATTGTTATTTAAAAATGTGCTTAAAAATAAATATTACAAAGTTAATTGTGGAAAATACTATAAAGTTAAATTAACATAAATGTAATATAAAATTATATTAATACATGAGCATGCAACTATGTTTATTTCCCCCCATCACCTTTTTGGGGAAAAGGCATTGGGGAGAGAAATAAGAATGTAATGAAGTGTCTCCAGATGACGAATTAGAAACAATGAAGTGAATCCATTAATTCTAATTACGATATCTTTTTATAGAGTTGGTATGAAGCATGAAGACTGAGTCATCTCCTTCCCTGCCAATAAATACTATCCACAGACTTCTGTTGTCCTGTGTCAAGCCAGGAAGGAAAAACAATTAAAAAAGGCTAGGAAAAACACAAGCCTTCCAGTATTTATCCAACCTAATATGTTGGCTGTAAAGAAGTGGATTGTAGAAAGCAGGCTGTGTCTATGAGCAGATGTACATCAGGTATAGTATAAAAGAGAGACTAATTAACAACAGGGAATGGGAACAGATGACAGAAAATAGCCAATACTGCACTGGTGAATCCAACTCTGTTTCTGGAGCTCTCCTTGATTTTCAAGATATATGTTTACAGCAAAATCCCAGTTTAAGAAAACAATCCTCTGAGCTGACTGGTATCGGATCAGCTCAAAGAGCAGCAAGTTATCATGGGATTTAAGTTGTTTACACGAAAGGCAGCTAGTTTGTTTAATTGTAAAACATGCCTGCAGTCTGCCCTTAGTCACTATCAAGCAGCTCCTAAACTAATGCATACTGACAAATTTTTAAACAATATCTGGTACTCACATCAGAGCAGCTGTCAACAATGAAGACTAATTAAACTTAGTTGTGGTCAAATAAACCCACCCACCCACCCACAAAAATGTTGGTTTTGATATTTTTCTCATATAAACCACTGAAATGAAATATATAAACTTGCTGAAATGATCTATCTGCCTTTGAAGCAGGGGTGGGCTGCTAGCCAGAGTGCTAAATTGGGCTCGCCGCGGCGGCTCATGAGTGCTTGCGGGGCCAGCGCGATTTTGCTTCTGCAAAATTGCGCACGGAGCCGCAGATGCACCCGTGTTTTAGCGAAGTATTTTTGCTTCCGCGCACGCTGAAACACGGTGGCACCTGCGGCTCCATGCCCAATTTTGCTATCTCCACAGGTGCAGAAGCAAAATCGCGCTGGCCCCGCAAGCACTCATGAGCCGCCACGGCGAGCCCAATTTAGCGTTCTGGCTGGAGCCCACCCCTGCTTTGAAGTAAAACATTTCTGGATGGATCCAGAAGGAAAGCTCCACAAGGCCTGGTTACTTGTGGGTGAATTAAATTTAATTAATAAATAAAAATATTTATGCCCCCCCTCCTCCACAACAGGAAAAGCTTTAGGTTAACACATGCTACTTCTAGCTGCCACAACTCATGGGATTAAGCTAGCTACCAGAAGCAGGGCAATTCTGTACTCAGTCTAACATTGCTAGATCATCAACAGGTGCTTTGGATGCTACAAACTCAATTGCTATTTCAAAAGAGGCCAGTGGCCAAGCAAGAGGTCATAGCAGACATTTTTTACTGTAAGGGTGATGAAGAGGGACAGTATGTAATTATGAAGACAATTGTGCAGATGCTTACATCTCTATTAAGGGTACATCAAATAATGTCAGCCACTGTTTTTTTATTTCATCAGCTACGGTTGGCCGATTGCAGCTTTGCTGATTGATTGTTTCATTTCTTGCTCAGTCTATCAGTGGGATGACAAGGATCCTGCACAGGGAATGCATTTGGAACCTTTCCAGGTTTTAGATTTCTGACTACGGTATGTAAGTATCCATGATTCAGCTCCATATAATAGCAGTAGTGGGTTATCAGTGAACGAAATGGTCAAGGTTTAGTTTATATAGTTAGGTTAGGCAACTGATGTTTAAACAAAATGTTGTAACCTGTCGGCTTCCGGCCCCTCAGATTACATGAAGAAGCAGCGTTGGAGTAAGGCAACCTGAGAGCTCCAAGGGGGAAGAGGGAATGGAGCTGTCAGAGAGAGAGGGAGGTGGAGCCTGGGCCATCTCACAGCCCTCAGATGGAGAGTCAACAGACACCAGCTCTGGAGTCTGCGGAGAGGGGCGGCATAAAAATCCAATCAATCAATCAATCAATCAATAAATAAATAAATAAATAAATAAATGTGGCTGATGAGGAAGAGTAGGAAGAACTGGGCTTGGTGCCTGATGCGCGGATGCTCAGAAGGAAGAGGAGAGCAGTGGAAATCTGTGAGCCGATCCTTGGGACAGAAGAGCCACTGTGGCTAGCGAAACCTTACCTTACCTCTAAGGATAGATGTGGCAGACAACTATTCCTCTCCCTACCAGACAGACTTGTTAACCTGCTGTGTGAGAGAGACTTTTTGCCAGGGATTTATTTATTTATTCATTCAATTTTTATGCCGCCCTTCTCCTTAGACTCAGGGCGGCTTACAACATGTTAGCAATAGCACTTTTAAACAGAGCCAGCCTATTGCCCCCACAATCCGGGTCCTCATTTTACCCTCCTCGGAAGGATGGAAAGCTGAGTCAACCTTGAATGCTGGCACTCCCAATAAAGCAGTGTTTCTCAACTTAGATTTAATTGGATTTGTATGCCGCTCCTCTCCGGGGACTTATTTTCTGTTACGCCACCCATCCTAGGAAGAAGTAAACATTTCACGCCTCCCCCCCCCAAACCCCCCCCCCTCTCTGTTGGGATGATTGTTTGCAATATTTGGCACATTTTTGCTGAAAAAACTCAAGCGGCTTATCAGTTGTGATTGGGGTGTAATGTGTTTAAGTGACGCCGTAATTTATTTGGCTTCATGCTGTCCGCTGCCAACATTTTTAGATATAGTAACCATACCAGTCTCTCCTTGTCTCCCACTGTAGCCAAGCGCTACATATGCTTCATCTTATTCCCTTGTCTTAGCTTTTGGAAGACTTACGTTTGTCTCATTAGGTCCCTCTCTCTCCTCCTTTCTTTTCATCCCTGTTAAATATATTTCCACGGTGTTTCTCTTGAAGGTTTGTTATATGCACTTCATATCTCCTACTTTTGTTAGGTGCAAAAAACCCCTTCTCCTTGCGGCAAATAAAGCATGTTTCCCGGGGTCATGTGCCCCCCCCACATCGCTCCGCAACCCTCGGGGGGGGGGCACCCCACTATTTGAGAAACATTGCAATAAAGGAACAGTTTACTGATTACAGCAGATTTGTCATGTTTGGGGAGCAGAGTGAAAACACAAAAAGCTGCTGGGACAGTATCAATTTGGTTCTTCACTTCAGCTGTTAAGCCATTTTCTCCCTGTAATATGAGGTTATAACCTTTGAATTCTTGTACTTTCCTAATTTGCACTCCATTTAAATCTATAACTGCTGGTGAGCAATCAGTGGAAAGTACTTTTATCTTTTAGATTGATAGTGCTCCGTGGAAAGGACTGCTGAAAGAATTACAGATAAGATCAAATGGTTCCTGCGGCACACTTAAGAGACCACATCAAAACTTGACTGTCAGAGGATTTCCCAGTCTGCATAAGAGTATGTCAAAGATATGTCCTATCTCACTACTATTCAGTATGGATAGTCCTCAACTTACAACCATGACCTGAATTTGTATTGCTAAGCAAGGCTGTTTGTTACACAAGTCGCATCAAGTTTATGCCCTTTTTGGACAAGATTAAATGAATCACTCTAGCTGTTAAGTGAAGCACTTGGTCCTTAAGCAAATCTAGCTTCATGATTGACTTTGCTAGTTGGAAAGTCTGGCAGGTAAGATTGCACATGATGAACATATGGCCTCTGGATGCTGTAACCATCATAAATATATTTTTTAAAATATAAAACGCACCTTCCCCTTAAGGGGGCTGAAAATTTGGGTGTGTCTTATACTCAGAATGTAGGTTTTTTTAGAAGCTTTCCCCCCAGCCCTAACGAGGTGGTAACGATTTTCCCACTTGCAGGATTTTTTCATTGCTACCCCAAAGTTTTTTTCTATCCCTAAGTCTTTGCAGGATTGTTTTCGTTGCTATTCCCTCTGAAAAAAAAAGGTTTTTTTCAACTCTAACCAGGGGGTAAAATGATGTGCTGACTAAGGACACTAGACTAAGGATGCTAGCCAGAGGAATACATGTTAATTGTTGCTACAAATTTATGAAGCTTAACTTCTGGTTTGTTTGTTTGTTTGTTTTTACTAGTATAGTGTCAATGGTCAGATAAAAACAGAAAATGAAGCTGAAATATTTCAAATTAATTAAATATCTGCAATATGTCACAACATACTAAACACAGTTGATTTTGTTAAGGTATGTGGAAATGTACACATCAATTATATAGAATGGTTTCATCACTTAACCTCAAATATTTTCCACTTCGGGTCTAAAAATCGTTTGACTGCAGTGCAAGCTGGAATGACTTACTGTCTTTCTTTGAACGCATGACCCAACTAGAACTTGACAGCTAGAATGAAAATAGCTTTTCATGCATAAAAACATGTTGTTTTCTTCTGAATGTTACAGTATTAAAGATGACAGCAGAGGCCGATTCATCCAGAAAACTGAACAGTATAGAGATCTAATTTTGTTACTGATAATTATATAAGCCTTTTCCCAATAAATATTTTTCAACAGACTAAAACTAAAATTCAATTTATCCATTAGTCTGCAGCTTGTAAAATGACTTAATAAATTAAAAATGCCATTCACAATCCTATACAAATAGTCCTCAACATACAAGTTTGTTTACTGATCATTAAAAGTTACAATGGAAAAAAGGTGACTTACAACCGTTGTAGCATTCTCCAGTCACCTGATCAAAATTCAGACCCTTGGCAACTGACTCATATTAAGACATTCATATAAACCCCTTTTGCAACCTTCTAATAAACAAAGTCGATGAGGAAACCAGATTCAATTAACTAATATAACAACTGCAGTAGTTCACGTAACAACTGTGGCAAGAAAAAGTGTACGATGGAGCACAACTCACTTAAACATTTCATTTAACAACAGAAATGTTAGACTTTATTGTGGTTGTAAGTTGTAAACTGGATTTTAACTAACAAATAAACGCCCATAAGTTTGTAAAAGATTTAAAGGGTTAAAGGGTTAAAAGCCTGCAAAATGCACCGTTTAACCCTTTTACAAACTGCTGGGCTTATATTTGTGTTCCAAGTTAAAATCCATGGAGATTCTCAGTCATCCAGATCATAGTTGTTCCAAAGGTGCTTTTTCAAGAAACAACTAGACTTTCTGGTTTTTCTTTGAAGATGTTTCAGCTCAGAACTGAAGAAGCTTTTTGGATGAGAAGCGAAATGTCTTTGAAGAGAAACAGAAAGTCCAATTGCCTCTTGAGAAAACACCTTTGGGTTAAAATTAGATGCTGTACAGTGGTACCTTGACATATGAGTCTAATTCGTTCCAAACCCGAGCTCGTATATCGATCAACTCGCATCTCGAACGAATGCCTTTAGACTTTGTTTTTCGTGCCGAGATAACTGGAAGCAAGAAATTCTTGCGCCACCTAGTGGAAGCTCGGCTCATATCCCGAATTTGAGCTCGGGTGTCGAACAGAAATTTTGCTCGCGTCTCAGCTCGTAACTTGTAATACTCGCATGTGGAGCAGCTCGTATCTAGAGGTACTACTGTACTCATCTGACATCATGTGCCAAGTGTTGGTATTATTCTCACTCCCAACTCAAACACAACTTCTACACTTCCAGTGGTATCACAGGACAACGTTATATAGCCCTCAAAAGTTGGAATGCTAGATTGTGGCGAGAGTGTAAGGGAGGCATAGCAACTTTTCCTACTGACTTTCCAGAAACTGGCAGATAAAGCTGAAAACAGTAACAAAATAACACTGTAAGTGCAAGCCAATTGTCCAGGACCTAAATCACATGACTGTGGGGATTTTGGGACTGCCTGGGGACTGGTCATAACCACCATTTGTTCTGCTGCTACATCATTGTAACTTTGAATGATTGCTGATGGAAGACATTCATGTAACGTTTTGCAAAAATCTGACAAACACACATGCATACAAAATTGTACATATCTATAGAAATGAATTCATTCAATTTCAGCTTACTTGAGTCCTGGAATATCCAGAAGATTGGTCAGTCCTGTCCAATTAATTTCTAAAAGCTGGAAAGATATAAAAATGATATTAAAATGTTGCTTAGAGCAGGATATACTGATGGTCAGAAGAATTTCAGCTAAAATTCTAAAACTGTGAAAACCACTAACTGTAGAACCAAAAAATCTGGATCATACATTTAATGCAGAAAATACAGTATCTCACAGATCAAGTACAAAAAGTTACATACTTAAAAGGTAGATTTTAATCTAGTCTGCTAATTGATCAGTTTTTGATGTACAGAGAATATTTATATGCCTTAAAATAGGCATATGTTGTCATATGCAATTATATGCAATTCTACAAGTAATCTAAAATCATATAGGCCAGATGTAATTTGATGCCTTCAATCTGTCTTTTGAGTTATTTATGCCTGTATCTAGACATTACTCTTTTTCAGTAGGCCTATTTAGTATTTTGAAAAAATATCTTGCGAAATAGCTTGCGAAATAGCTGCGGAAAGGGCCTTCCTATTAACATAACAGCTATCATGGGAGATACATCCAATTAAAAAGAACTAAGGAACAAATGGTTACAATCATTCCTAAGGGATATTCTCTACTTCTCGTTTATCCTTGTCTTTGTTCTGAACAAGGTGGATATACTTGCAATAAATAGACATAAACACACATAGGCACATAGTATAACAACTCAGCATTTTTATGTACTAAGAATATGAGATGTATCAGAGACCCAGAGGCAGTGTTGACAAGGAAGAACTGTTGATGGCTAGCACTCTGGCTTATGACATGCCAGCTAGCTTTTTTATTTTTAATTAAAAGAGCTTTTTGAATGTAAACAGATGGCGTACGTTAGGTCCCAATGGGAATATCAGTGGTTCCACTGGAAAAATCAGTGAATCCACTGGATCTATACAAATTTTACCAATAACTTGCAAAGTTTAAACTGTTTTTACAATAAAGGCTGTTCATTATACCTTCAAATTAGCCCAAGCTTGGAAGAGAATTTGCAGTTTGCAAAAAGCAAGTTTATTCACCAGTATGAACTAAATATAGAATTGTCAACATGTAGTAGCTTAAATAGAACACAGATATGTGCAGTTTGATTGAAATCTTTAGTGTGGTTATAACAAAAATGTAATGTTTGTTTTCTAAATTACTTTGTGTATGCTAAGGATAATTTAATAAGCATCTAATATTCATAACATCTTCTATTATTTTACCACGACTGATTTTTAAAATAAGAAATACAAGGCAAAAAAATGCCTGACAAAAACTGTGGCTCACAAACCACAGAAGACATAAGGAAATTCGTTAGACAAGTATGTTCAGAAGTATTAATTCAGACAGTGCTACCATATATAGTCATCACAGCCAGCAACAGACACTGACTAGAGAGTGCACTGAATTATTGCCAAATGTTACTTTGGCCTGGAAAATATGAGGAGAAACATTACTAGATGCCAACTAACCCAACATTTCTCCCTCTGGACAAAATAGCGTTTTTCTCTCTTGCTGTAACCACTGATGATCCAAACGATAGAAAATGGCTATAATAAAATGGCTGCTTGTAGCTCCAGAGGAAGGATATGTAAGAATTCTATTCTATAAAATATTTTAGATTACTGTATTATTTTACTGGAAATTATAAACATTTGTTTCATTTTAATTGTACTACAGTATACTGAAAAACCTTTGGACTGTGATCCTGGAAAACTATAATATTAATATGGGAGCTGCTGTTAAATATTCTGGCTGCAGACAATACAGCTGCCTTAACACATATGAAGCTTACTCAGTATGATACCCTGTTTCCCTGATAGTAAGACACCCCCGATTGTAAGACGTATCGGGGGTTTCAGGGGGGTCGGCTAATATAAGCCGTACCCCGAAAGTAAGACATATGTCTTACTTTCAGGGAAACACGGGGGTATTGCCGGGAGGGAGCCCGATGACGTCGCTTCCAAGCTCCCCGCGCGCCCCTCGCCTTCGCCTCGCCGCGGCGCCACCGCCTCTTCCCCTGCCGAGGCTCGGCTGCAAGCGGTCAGCGAGGCCGACCGGCTCCGAGGCGAGCGGCCGGAGCTGCGCCCTCCTTCGCCCGCCTCCTTTCCGGCAGGCAGGTGGGGCTGCCCAACTGCGCAGAGCGGCTCCTCCCCTCCAGACACACGCTTCCCCGACACGCGTCTGCGGCTCCATGCGTGCCCTTCTGGACTCTGGGGAGATGCCTTCGGGAACGCGACCCTTTCAATTTTTTTCCAATGTAAGACATACCCCGAAAGTAAGACGTAGTGGGGCTTTTGGGGGTAAAAAGAAAGTAAGACACTGTCTTACTTTCGGGGAAACACGGTAGTTGTCTAAAATATATTTTTAACAGAATTCTGGTTTATTATTACTGAGTAAACATTTTAATCTATATTTTAAGCCTTTACATTGCCTTAAGCACAGATTTCAACTTGTCAGTGCTGTAATAAGCACACATCAAAAATAATTTGCAAATCCTGGATTACAAATTACCAAGAGAGATATATGCCATATTTGTAGCTTTGGGCGCAGTACCGCAGTTGATGATTGAAAGAGGAACCAAGGACTTGTCAATTATCAACAGTTCTTCAGTCTTTCAATGTCATCACTGGCTACAGCAAACCTCCCTCCCTCGTAGAAGGAGAATCAAAAATTGGCAGATGATCTAAATGTGTTCTACTTTCAACTATTGTTACTCCCTCCATCTCAGATACCTAGGCCTCCTAAGCTTGACTCTACCCCTCTGAGCCCTCCACCTCTGGTGATCTCAGAAAATGATGTGCAAAGGTTATTTCACAAACAAAAGGGTGGAAAAGCACCAGTACCAGACAGGGGAACTACCTCTTGCTCAAGAGTCTGATCAACTGGCCCCCATCTTCCTTCTTACTTAAAAAACTCCATCACCCAAGAGACCTTAAAAAACTCTATCACCCAAGAGACCCTGCATTCAAGGTTGCAGACCCTTGGCATATAAATATGTTCTCCCTATTGTAGTTGAATGACTACAGACCAGTGGCTCTGACATCCATAATTCTGAAAACCTTTGAACGATTAGTGCTGGCCCAGCTGAACGCCATCAAGGATCTTCTGCTACACTCCTAACAAATTCCCTACAGTGCAAATAGGTTGGCAGCTGATGCGGTCAACATAGTTCTGCACAATCTTATACCATCTTGAATCCCTTGGAAAGACCGTTGAACTTACCTGAACGGTCTTCTCGATGCACTGCAAGGAGAGTCCAAGATGGGTATTCTTCAGTCTGATTGGTAGGGACTGAGTTTTAATTTAAATATTAATCACTAGGCAGGCACCGCCTCCCCCTTAGCCCTCCAGTCTAAAATAAAGCGAAGGAGCAGTAAAGCAAAAACCATTTATTAAACAATATCAAACTGTAACCTTGAACCGTAACCAGAAACCACACCCCCACGGGAACCCTGGTCCCAGAATCGGGAGGGTTTGGACTCTCCTTGCAGTGCATCGAGAAGACCGTTCAGGTAAGTTCAACGGTCTTTCTCCAATGCACTTGCAAGGAGAGTCCAAGATGGGATATGCCCAAGTTATAATCACAGGGAGGGACAGGACTGGACCAGGGGTTCCGAGTAGGAACAGACCCCTTGTAGTACCCTCCTCCCAAATGCTGCTTCCGCCGAAGCAAACGAGTCAATTCGATAGTGTTTGATGAAAGTGGACGGAGCTGCCCACGTGGCCGCCCTACATATGTCCTCCAAGGAAGCTTGGGTTCTCCAGGCCGATGAAGTAGCCGCACTTCGAGTTGAATGTCCAGTTATCCCCGGTGGAACTGGGGAGCCTTTGGTCCTATATGCCTCTGAAATACATTCCCTTAACCATCGGCTGATAGTCTGAGAGGACACCTTGGTGCCCATGGTTCTAGTGGAAAAGGACACAAACAGGCCTTCTGACCGTCTAATAGGCTGAGTCCTCCTAACATAAATTTTTAGGACTCGCCTCACGTCCAGTTTATGCCACCTCAATTCAGAGGGGTGAGTCCCATGAGAACAGAAGTCAGGGAGTACTATATCTTGAGCCCTATGAAAGGATGTGTTTACCTTCGGAATAAACGCCGGATCCAGTCTAAGAACTACTCTGTTTGGCTCAAAACGGCAAAGGTCTGGTCTTGTGGACAAAGCGGCTATCTCAGAGACCCTTCTGGCTGAAGTGATAGCAACCAAGAAGGCTGCTTTAAAGGTCAGTAGCCGTAACGAAATCTGACGTATGGGTTCAAACGGAGGACCTGTCAATGCATGTAACACCAAGGGCAGGTCCCAGGAAGGAAAGCGATGAACCGTTGGTGGCTTAAGATTGGCCGCTCCTTTCAAGAAGTCCCTGATCCAGGGATGTCTGGTAAGGGAACGGTAACTATCTGTTGAGATGATGGTGGCCAGAGCGGCGACATGACGGCGTAATGTATTTGGGGCAAGGCCCTTCTCCAGGCCCGCCTGCAGAAAAGTTAGAACAACAAGCGGAGAGGCCGTCTGAGGATCTATCCCCTGCTGTTCACAAAACTTGTAGAAAGCAGCCCAAGTGGTCTGATAAATCCTCCTGGTAGAGGGTCTGCGGGCTGCTTGAATAGTGGCAATGACCGTGTCTGGCAATGCTTGGCGTTTTAGATGTTCCCGCTCAAGTGCCACACGGTCAGTTGCCACCACTGTGGCTCCGGATGAGATAAGGACCCCTGGGTCAGGGAGATCTGTCGGTCCGGGATCCTCCAGCTGGGTGCCGTCGAAAGTTGCACTAGGTCCGCGAACCAGGTGCGGCGAGGCCAATACGGGGCTATCAGTAGCACCTCTGCTCTCTCCTCCAGGATCTTCCGTATCACCCTGGGGAGAATTGATAGAGGCGGGAATGCATATAGAAGGCCCCAAGGCCATTGAAGAGTTAGGGCGTCCACTCCTTCTGCCCCAGGGGATGGGTATCGAGCGAAGAAGCGAGGAAGCTGGGTGTTGAGGCTGGTGGCAAACAAGTCCATCACCGGATCTCCGAATCTCCTCACCACTTCCTGGAAGATCTTGGGATCCAGCCGCCATTCGCCCGGGTCGAGTGTCTGACGGCTGAGCCAGTCCGCCCACACATTCTCCACTCCCGAGATGTGTTCCGCTGACAGAGAGGCCAAGTTTTCCTCTGCCCATCTGAGAAGTGATGTTGCTTCCTTCATCAGTCTCCTTGACCGTGTGCCCCCTTGTCTGTTGATGTGGGAACGTGTAGACACGTTGTCGGTCAGGATACGTACATGTCGACCCCGTACTAGATGAGCAAGACTGTGGAGGGCCAAAGAAACAGCCTTCAGCTCCAGGAAATTTATATTGATCTCTTGCAGGTCCTGAGGTTCCCAGAGGCCCTGAACCATGTGTGAGGAGAGGTGAGCTCCCCACCCTATCAAGCTGGCGTCCGTTGTTATTATAATAGGGTCCATATCCAGGAACGTGGAGCCCCTGGTTAGTGAGGGGGAACTCCACCATTGTAAAGAGTTGCGTACCCTGGCACTGAGGGAGACTCTCTTGTGGGAGTGGCTTGTCTTTCGTCTTTGGTATGGTAGCAAAAACCATTAGAGTGGTCTTAGATGGTGCCTTGCCCATGGCACTATATCGATACACGAGACTAGAGTTCCTAAAATCTTTGACAGTAGGGCAAGGCTGGGATATCGATGATGTTCCAGCTCCCTTATCAAGTTCCTGATTGTCTTTTGTCTCTCCTGGGACAGAAAAACCATACCCAGGTTGGAGTCTATAGTGGTGCCCAGGTGGGCAAGACGGAGTGTAGGTACTAGGTGACTTTTTGTCCAGTTGACTGTAAAACCGTGGTTCTGTAGTGTCTGGATCGTTAGCTGTGAGTCTCTGTGTGCCTGCTCTCTGGTTCTTGACAAAATGACGATATCGTCGAGGTACGCCATCACGCGTACCGACTGGCGTCTGAGACTGGCAGTTGAATCTCTACGTAAAATACAGAAGATTCAAAATGCACTCACTAAAGTCCATCCTGGCCTCCATAAGGCAGGACGACCTTATGACATCTATAGACTTGAAGGAGGCCTACCTCCATGTACCCATATTCCCGAATCACAGACAGTTCCTGAGATTCTGTTTCAACGGGGCACATTTCCAGTACAAGGCAATGCCCTTTGGACTGTCCTCCGCCCCCAGGACGTTCACCAAACTACTGGACGTCCTCACGGCCAGTCTCAGACGCCAGTCGGTACGCGTGATGGCGTACCTCGACGATATCGTCATTTTGTCAAGAACCAGAGAGCAGGCACACAGAGACTCACAGCTAACGATCCAGACACTACAGAACCACGGTTTTACAGTCAACTGGACAAAAAGTCACCTAGTACCTACACTCCGTCTTGCCCACCTGGGCACCACTATAGACTCCAACCTGGGTATGGTTTTTCTGTCCCAGGAGAGACAAAAGACAATCAGGAACTTGATAAGGGAGCTGGAACATCATCGATATCCCAGCCTTGCCCTACTGTCAAAGATTTTAGGAACTCTAGTCTCGTGTATCGATATAGTGCCATGGGCAAGGCACCATCTAAGACCTGAGGATTTTGGCACGAGGAAAATTGCCGAGTAAAAACCCCTGCCTTGATGAGCTGGGGGTACCTCCTCTATAGCCCCTATCTCTAGAAGGTGGGACACCTCTTGGTATAGGAGCTTCCTTTTTTGTGGGTCTGACGGGATGCGGCATGGCAGGAAACGTTGAGGGGGAGGTCGAAGAAACTCGATCCTCAGGCCCCGGGAAACCGTGGATGTCGCCCAAGCGTCTGAGGACGTGGTTTCCCAGATGCCCGAGAAACGCAGCAGCCTGCCGCCTAGGGGTGCCGTGCCCAGTGAGTCATTTGTTCCTTCTGAAGCCTCTGTTGGCCCCTCTGAAGGGACGGCGTCCCTGGTAGGACCTATTTCGATCCGCCTGGGATGTCCTGTCCGACCTGAAGGATCCCTGGTTGAAGGAGCCCTGGAAGTATGGCCTCGGCGTCTGGGAATTGCTCGAGGAGGGCTCCGTCCGAAAGGGTTGTCTTCGCTGATAGGGGGTGAAGCGCCTATCTTGTCGTCTGTTAGCCCTGGGCATCACCTTCTTCTTGTCCTTGTCCTCGATTAGGACATCATCGAGGACCTCTCCAAACAGCTTTTTCCCCTTAAACGAGGAAGAGGCTAGACTCCATTTGGACTTGACGTCCGCCTGCCAGTTGCGGAGCCAAATGAGTCTGCGTGACGCCACAGAAGAGGCCATTGCTTGTGATGCAAACTTCGCGGCATTCACTGTGGCATCCGCCGAAAACTCCGTGGCCGCCAACAATTTGTTGAGGTCCTGACGAAGTCTGCCATCCTCTGGGTCAGCTCTGGCTTGGATTTCTTTAATCCAGAGGATCATGGCCCTGTTGAAGAACGAGGCCGCCGAAACGGCTCGCACGGCCCAGGCTGCCATCTGGTGGGTCCTGCGAGCCACGTTTTCCGCCCTCTTGTCCTCGGCCTTTAGACCTTCCTGTGACTCAGACGGTACGAGGGCATTGGACACCAGGCTTGTGACAGGCTTGTCCACGGCTGGAAACTCCAGCAGCTCCTCCATCTGCTTGTCGAAAGTATAGAACTTGCGGTCAAGATTGGAGGGTCCCTGGGCCGCCGCCGGGTTCTCCCATGGGCGTTGGATGGTTTCTAGAAACAGGTGAGAAGATGGGATGTTCACCATCTCCTGTTTGGGGAAGACAAACAGACCTCCCGCGGGTTGTGCCTCATCGGAGGGTACCGCCTGACTGTTCTCTCCCACCTGATCGATGGTTAACTTAGCCTTATTCAGGAGCACCCTGAAGAGGGAGGATTTAAACAAGCCCGTGTAACTGGGTTGCTCAGGTGGCTGGTCATCACCAGACAGGTCATCCTCAGCGGCGCTGAAGTCATCTCTATAGGAATCCTCCTCCTCAACTGATTCCATCCAGGACCGCGTAGCCGGGTCCCTCCAGGGGTCTCTGGGCCTCATCTGAGGGGGTCCCACTGGAGCCTGCTGAAGTTGTTGC
This sequence comes from Erythrolamprus reginae, assembly GCF_031021105.1. Lineage (NCBI taxonomy): Eukaryota > Metazoa > Chordata > Lepidosauria > Squamata > Dipsadidae > Erythrolamprus > Erythrolamprus reginae. Next base: position 13,498,917 of record NC_091963.1, read on the forward strand.
GCTCCCGTAGCTATGCCTTGGTTATATGTATTAGTGATCAGGTCTTGGAGGGCCTGGGGCATGCTCTGCCAGGTATCCTGAGAATCGCGAAGGCCTGCAGCCGTAGGGGTGAAAGTGGCTGCCTGCGCGTGGTGAGAGGAAGGGTAATTAGGAGGCCAGCCTGTTGGTTGCCTCCCCAGGCTATAAGGGTCCGTCCTGGATGATGGCCAGGCCTGGGCTCCTCTTTCAGGGGACCAATCCCTCTCAGATGTTGAGGTCCCCATCCCCTGGTAGACCATAGGGGGAGATATGGAGGAATTGGCAGACAGTTGCTGGCTAGGGGGCAAGGCCGGCCCTGATGCTCTTTGTGAGGCCTCTAGTTGCTTTTCCAGCACTCTAATGCGCTTCTCCGCCTCCCTCAAGGAAGATCCCTGGGCTGACTTCGCCTTAGAGGCTTTTTCTTTGGGGGTACTGGGCTTGCTAACAGAAGCCTCATCCCCAGCAGGTGGCGCTTGGTCTGCCATGGCCGGATTGGTAACTCACGATCACCGATTGCAGCCTGTAATGCACCTGCGTTCTCCACTGAGCTCCTTAGTGTCGCGGCAGCCTCCGGGAGAAACGAAAACGAAATTGGGGGATGAAAACCCCTTCTGCGCCTGCGTGCCCAGTGTCGAGCCGGCGACCTCACCAACATGGCCGCCGGCCGGTTCCCATGGCAACCGGGCTTGATTTGGGCGCGAGAAGCAGCTGCCAGGGGCCTACGGACCATCTCAAGATGGCCGCCTGACCCCACCAAGATGGCTGCCAGCCGGTTCCCTAGGCAACCGGACGCTTACTCTGGGAGGCAGGCGGGAAAAAGACCGCCGATTCCCGCCCTCTGCAATCGCCCCGCGATGCCTCCTAATGTCCTGAAGAGCCGATCCGCCGCTGCGAGCCTTCGATCGAGGGCGCGGATCCGCTCCCGCCTGCCTTCCGTTGGGGGGGGGGCGGGGGCGCCAGCCTCCCCTGCGGGCCGCTCGGAGCGAAACGTCTATCCAGGCCCGTGGTATGTTCGCCGGGGGAGGGACGGACCCCCCGAGGCGGCAACCACCTCCTCGTCCTCCGGGTGCCACTGCGGAGGTAGGCAACCCGGGCGCTCACTCCCAGACCCAGGCTGGCATCTGCAGATCTTCTGCTGTCTGTGAGGGTCTTAAGCCGGGAGGAGCTGCAGGCAACTGGGTTAAACCCACTGGAGGTTTGGAACCCAGGCCCGCCCGAGGTATTATTCCCCCAGCTGCACCTAAGGGAAAAAAGGAAAAAGAGAGAAAAAAGTTAGTACAATATAAGTATAAACTATCTAATAATAATAAATATACCTAAGAGAAGTAACTCAGGAGTCCCTTCACTGCGACTGAGTTTTTTAGACTGGAGGGCTAAGGGGGAGGCGGTGCCTGCCTAGTGATTAATATTTAAATTAAAACTCAGTCCCTACCAATCAGACTGAAGAATACCCATCTTGGACTCTCCTTGCAAGTGCATTGGAGAACAGTGATGGCAAACCTTTTTGTTGTCGCATGCCAAAAATGGCAGCATGTGCGCACTGGCGTGCACATGCATGTAAGTACCCATGCTACATGCCACCCATATGTGCATGCAACCCCCATACACGCACATGCACCCCATTCAGAATTTGCTTGATAAAGATTGCAGACGTGCAAAGCCCACTGCAGGCGGCGCGATGCCCCTGTATGACCCCCGCCATGCCTGCCCCCAGGTGATCCAGCGGCAGGAGGCGTACCCAGTCTGCAAATGTTGCCCCTTGCACCTGACTGTTCCTTGTGCACAGCCCCGCCGCCCCAGAAAACCACCTGTACCTGCAAGGGGAAAGTATGAGCTACCGGCCAGTTCATGCGCATCTCGCCATCCTCCTGGGATTTCCTCGCGTGCCCCATCTTCTTACCTGCCTTTGTCACTGATGCTGCTTCTAGAAGCACACGCGTCTGACTCATTTTAAAATACAATCTAAAGCACAAGGGGGCAGGAGCGGCCACGGCAGTGCTCCCAATACTGGGATGGGCGAGTGGGGAGGCCAGCAAGGGTGGCCTCCTCATCTTAGTGACCATGGTGAGCTTTGGCAGTATATCTTCCCAACTCAGGAGAGAGTCTGACTAACAACTCAGCTTTTAGGCTCCTGCAGCAGTGCTGAGATGGAGGGAAGAAAGGTGGTAGCGGCGGCGAAGCTCTGGCTGTTTTCAGGTCAGCTGCTGCCTCCCCTTCCCTTCCAGCTGGACTTCCAAGCCATGAGAAGGCAAAGAGGAGAATCCGGGCTACCAAGCACTCCCTGTGCTTCCTCTCTCTCCCCTGCTTCTTCCTGGTCTCTTTGCCCTTAGCCAGGGGCAGGGTTTCCACAAAGGTGTCCCAAAACCCAAGCAGGAAAAGGGAGAAAAGGAGCAGAGTCTCCCAGCAATGAGATCGAGATCCAAAAAGCAGGCAGGCCCGGCTGTAGCCCTGCCTTCCTCTATCGGCACCAGGTGCTCACCGGAGCCTTTTGGATCTCGCTCTCTTTGTGACAACTATGGTTAAGTAAATCACTGCAGGTTGGTGTTAAGAAAGAATGGCAGGGAAAGAATGCTTGAAGGCTCCATAGGGACAGCAGAGCCTGGGAAGAGCCTCTCTCGGGAGCAATCGAAGAGGTGCCAGGACCAAGGTCCTGGTTTGCAGGTGGAGGAAAAGCAGCTGGGAGCCGGACATGCGTGACAGAAGTGCCACAGGAGCCCAATGGCCAACAGAGCAGCCCACAACACAGCGCAGCGGGGCCGCCCACCAACGGAACCCAGCCAAGCCCTGTGGGCAGGGCAGCCATGCCCTTCCCTGCCTCCACAAGTCTCTATTTTTAGCAACCTGGAAGTGGCCAGAAATGAGACCCGAGGGTTTGCCCAGCTAGCAGTTCCTCCAACCCCAGGGATGCAGCCAGAGCGCTGGGCAATCAGAACAGGCCGCCTCCCTCCCCACAGGTGTGCCCAAGGCAGCCATCGACACTCAGCACTTTCTACCGGGGAGGGACTGGTTGGCTGACCCAGCCTCTGCCCATCTATGGGGACAGAAGGCCAACTGTCTCGCGCCTGACTGGCTGATATAGGGCAATGCCTCACATGTAATGCCTCACACGCCCTGTATCAGCCATTTGTGGCACATGTGTGATATGTTTGCCATTATGACCCTAGAACTATGGAAGGGTCTTTTTTGTGGATTTCATCTCAGTCTTCTATACTTGAATTCCTGAAACCCTCCTCTCAAAACATTTTTCAAGAGGCAACTGGACTTTCTAATTTTTCTTTGAAGACATTTTGTTTCTCATCCAAGAAGCTCTGAGTGGCTGGTGGGGAATGGAGGCATTGAGTCCATGAAGAGAAGAACGGTCTATAAATTGAATTAAACAAACAAACAAACAAACAAACAAACAAACAAACACACTACTGTGCGGACAGTATTCTTTTAGCGGGTCATTAAGGTCACCTGGAGGTTTAAAATGTTTTAAACGTTTTTTAAAAAGAAATATATAAATTTCCACTTACTGGTTTCCTAAGAAAAAATAAAGATATTGCTCCAATTAAGGGAATATCACCAAGCAGAGGTTCCAATATAACTCTCATTGTGCCATGAATCTAAAAGGGGGAAAAAAACAAGACATGATCACAGCCCCAAGACAGTTTGGTGTAGTATTAAGGATAGAAACCAGGAGACCATGAATTCTATTCTGCCTTACAGACAAAACTAGCTGGGTGACCTAGGATCAGTTATTCTCAATCCTAGCAAGCAGATAACGGCAAACTATTTCTGAAATTTTTCTAAGAAAACACCAGAACCCAGTCTATGAGGTCACCAGAGCAAATGGTTGACTTAGGGGTTAATACATGTATACAAATGCACCACTAATCATGAATTAAAGATTACTTTAACTATTATATATTATGCAGAAGATTTTTTAGTAAATCTGAACTTGAATAATGTTAAAGGGGGGGGAATTATTGACCCCCTCAGAGAGGGTCCGCAACTTGGGCGTCCTCCTCGATCCACAGCTCACATTAGAAAAACACCTTTCAGCTGTGGCGAGGGGGGGCGTTTGCCCAGGTTCGCCTGGTGCGCCAGTTGCGGCCCTATTTGGACCGGGAGTCATTGCTCACAGTCACTCATGCCCTCATCACCTCGAGGCTCGACTACTGTAACGCTCTCTACATGGGGCTACCTTTGAAAAGTGTTCGGAAACTTCAGATCGTGCAGAATGCAGCTGCGAGAGCAATTATGGGCTTCTCCAAGTATGCCCATATTACTCCAACACTACGCAGTCTGCATTGGCTGCCGATCAGTTTCCGGTCACAATTCAAAGTGTTGGTTATGACCTATAAAGCCCTTCATGGCACCGGACCAGAATATCTTCGGGACCGCCTCCTGCCGCACGAATCCCAGCGACCGGTTAGGTCCCACAGAGTTGGCCTTCTCCGGGTCCCGTCGACTAAACAATGTCGTCTGGCGGGACCCAGGGGAAGAGCCTTCTCTGTGGGGGCCCCGACCCTCTGGAACCAGCTCCCCCCTGAGATTAGGATTGCCCCCACCCTCCCTGCCTTTCGTAAACTCCTTAAGACCCACCTTTGCCGTCAGGCATGGGGGAACTAAAACACCTCCCCCTTGCCCATGTTGTTTTGTTGATTGATTGACTGTGTGCCTGTTTTTTATATATACTGCTTTTTATGAGATTATTAATTTCAATTGGAACTGGATGGGTGGGCATTGGATTTGGTATTGTGTACTGTACTGTTTTTTATTATTGTTGTGAGCCGCCCCGAGTTTGCGGAGAGGGGCGGCATATAAATCCAATAAACCTAAACCTAAACCTAAACCTAAAGAGAATAAAACTATACCAATTCAGTTGTAGCTGAAGGTTGGAGGTACATTTATGGAAATGTGAACTGCTAAAAAGGTATAATGGATTAAAAAAAAGAAAGAACTCACCTGTATACTTTTCACTCCAGCTCTACAGAAGTATCTCTTGATCTCCAAATCAATTTCACAGTTTCCCACAAAACTAAGAAATATAACAAAACACTGAAATGTTGTACTATACATACAATCCATTAATAAATTGCTATTGAAAAACAATTCCAGGAAACCAAAACATTAAGAATCATTTTCCCCCTAAATTATAGCAAGACTGTAACCCATTGTGGCTTGTACCTTTAAATATCTTGCACGTATTATACAACTACTATCATAGCAAAACTGTTGATTTCTTTAATGATAAATATTTAATGTCAGTTTTATATATTGTTTGGTTTTATAATAGGGGTTTTTAGTTGTTTTTATTATTGGATTGTACATGTTGTTTTTATTATTGTTGTTAGCCGCCCCGAGTCTACGGAGAGGGGCGACATACAAATCCAACAAATTATTGTTGTTGTTGTTGTTGTTGTTGTTGTTGTTGTTGTTATTATTATTATTATTATTATTATTATTATTATTATTATTATTCTATATTGATTATATTGCACACCACCCAGAGCACCTTTCTGAGAGAGATAGGTAACTAAGAAATAGGAAATTAAATAAATAAGCAAATAAATAAATAAATATCACCAAATTAATGCTGAAAGTTTTAGTGAACCCCAACGTATAACCTACACACACGCGCGTGCGCACATGCACACACACACACATAAATCGAGAATTGTCCTAAAAATGCAAATTCTGGGTGTATTTATAAATGAAGAGGCAACAGCCATTGCGATCTCCGGAATGTTTAAAAATTATTTTAAAATACTAAAATTAACTAAGCTTTCATTAGTCCTCTACTAACGTCATCGGAGTTAGTAGTGGACTAACAAAAGCTTAGTTAATTTTAGTAGTTTTTAATAAATTTTGAACGTTCTGGAGATCGCAATGGTTGTTACCTCTATATATTTCTTTCTTACAAATTACTTGTCACTGTATATTGCACATGATTTTTTTAAAAATTCCCTGCTTTTTCTTCCTTTTAATTTAATACTGTACTACTTTAGCTTACACATCTAACACAGTAAACAAGACAAAAAGGGAAAAGTGTGTACCCAAACAATTAATCAATGACCTTCAGGTCTATATGGATTGGCTTAAGTCTTTGAAACACAGCTTACATGAAATATGATCCGCTATCTGGACACAGACTGCAGAGGAACACTTTATCCGCTGAGAGCATAATGGCTATGAACTATTTACAGCTAAATCAATCTGCAGATCCAAGATATGACCACAGACCAGTTACATACTTAGCCCCACTGCTTGCCTTTTATTTCATTAATATTTTCACAATTTACAAAGTGATTTTTTTTCCGTACCGTGCAAAAGGAGAGGAGCAAAAGAGCTTTACTTTCAGTATTAACGTACAATACAATTACATTATCCACTAAACTTTAAGCTCTTCATTGTGAGTAGCATCAAGAGTATTTGCTCATTCAGAATGCAGAATGATAGTCACTTGGCCAAAAAAAGAACGAAATGGGGAAGTACTAGGCAGTTAAAATTAGATTTATTATTTCATCAGGCCATGAATCACTCTTAGGTGACATGGTGTTGTAGTACTTTGCTTTTAGCATCCTAGCGTTGTGGCCTGTCGACCGAAGGTTCCTCCAGCAACCAAATCAAATAAGGAGGAGTCGGGGTTGGCATCAAACCAACTTGAGAACTCCTAGGGGGGAGAGAGAATGGAGCTGTCAGAGAGAGACAGAGGCGGAGCCTGGGCCTCTATCAGCCCTCAGATAGAGAGTCAACAAACCCCAGGTCTGTAGGTAGCTGATGAGGAAGAAGAGGAACAGCTGGGTCGAGTGCCTGATGTGCAGATGATTTAGCTTTACTAGATAAATGGTCAAAGCAATGGAAACTGCAGTTTAATGTTTCCAAATGTAAAATAATGCACTTGGGGAAAAGGAATCCTCATTCTTAGTATTGCATTGGCAGTTCTGTGTTAGCAAAAACTTCAGAAGAGAAGGATTTAGGGGTAGTGATTTCTGACAGTCTCAAAATGGGTGAGCAGTGTGGTCGGGCGGTAGGAAAAGCAAGTAGGATGCTTGGCTGCATAGCTAGAGGTATAACAAGCAGGAAGAGGGAGATTGTGATCCCCTTATATAGAGCGCTGGTGAGACCACATTTGGAATAATACTGAGTTCAGTTCTGGAGACCTCACCTACAAAAAGATATTGACAAAATTGAACGGGTCCAAAGACGGGCTACAAGAATGGTGGAAGGTCTTAAGCATAAAACATATCAGGAAAGACTTCATGAACTCAATCTGTATAGTCTGGAGGACAGAAGGAAAAGGGGGGACATGATCGAAACATTTAAATATGTTAAAGGGTTAAATAAGGTCCAGGGGGGAAGTGTTTTTAATAGGAAAGTGAACACAAGAACAAGGGGACACAATCTGAAGTTAGTTGGGGGAAAGATCAAAAGCAATATGAGAAAATATTATTTTACTAAAAGAGTAGTAGATCCTTGGAACAAACTTCCAGCAGACGTGGTTGGTAAATCCACAGTAACTGAATTTAAACATGCCTGGGATAAACATATATCCATTGTAAGAGAAAATACAGGAAATAGTATAAGGGCAGACTAGATGGACCATGAGGTCTTTTTCTGCCGTCAGTCTTCTATGTTTCTATGTTTCTATCAGAAGGCAGAGGAGAGGAGACCAGTGGAAATCTGAGGGCTGATCCTTGGGACAGAAGAGCCACCATGGGTAGCGAAGCCCTACCTTAGCTCTGGGGATAAAAGGCAATGGGAGGAGATGAATAGATGTGACAGACACCTAACCATATCTCTACTGGACAGACTTCTTAGCCTGCAGTGAGAGAGAAACTTTTTGCTGGGGCTGCTGGAACTTCTAATAAAGGAATCATTGATTTAAACTTCAGAAGGTTTATAGTGTTTAGGGGAGCTGGGTCAGAACACTTAGAAGTCTAGCAGCAAATAATACAATCCTCCACACCTGCAAGAAAACTAGAACTCTATTTTGCTCCAAGAGCACCATCACATTCCCCGACAAATATAATACACAAAATTAGGGGTCCATTTTCACACTTTTCTTCCAGTTATGCCAGTCTCCACAATGCTCCTCTGGATTCCATGCAGAAAAAAATGAGACAAACCCAAGCCCTCAAATTTATGGACACATCAGGACTCAGCGAGGCTCAAAACAAAGGAAAAATAACATTAGACTATTTCAATAGTCTGAACAGACCCTAAAACAAAGGGCGGCCCGGGGGCAAAGGGCGGCCCGGGGGGCGGATTACGGCCCGCCTGCTGTCTGTGACCGGCCCGCGGAGGTTGGAAGGAAAGAAGGAAAAAAGTCTTTTTCCATGGCCTTTTGCAAAAGTCCAATAAATGCTCATTTTTAAATTGTTCATTGGTTTCATTGGCCTTTCCAAGAAATTTAAAGCAAACCCCCACCCCACCTCTCGGGGGGGGAAAGGGAGGAGGAGGAGGAGGAATCCAAAGCTACTTTCAGGCAAAGCCTCCACTATGTTTTCTCAACTGACAATGTAGGTCAGTTGAAGAGAGGCACCTGAAAGGAATATTTTGAAAGAGAAGTAAAGAACTGCCCAAAAGCAGAAATAAAAGGCAGAGAAAATCAGAGAGACAGAAGCTTCTCTCCATCTGGAGGAAGGAAGGAAGGAAGGAAGGAAGGAAGGAAGGAAGGAAGGAAGGAAGGAAGGAAGGAAGGAAGGAAGGAAGGAAGGAAGGAAGGAAGGAAGGGGTGGGCAATTAATTTATAATTATAATATAATTATATAACTATATATAATAATATAATATAATATAATATATAATTATAATTATAATATAATTAACTCAGTTCTACCCAATAATATACAGTATTGGGTAGAACTGAGTTAATTATATTAATCCGGCCCTCTAAAACCATCCCAATTTCTCATGCAGCCCCATGGCAAAATTAATTGCCCACCCCTGCCCTAAAACAATGATGGTTAACCTTTTTTGGAATTGAGTGCTGAAACTGGAGCGCACATGCACGCTGGAGCGCTGCAACCCGGAAGAGAGCAGCTGGCCAGTGCCCATGTGCAAGGCAGCAGTTGATGTTCCAGGTTCCGTTGCACGCATGTATGCCACACAGGGGTTCCAGGGTGCATGCGCATGACAAAAGCCAGAAGAATAGCTGGCGAATGCATTCGTGCTCACAGAGAGGGCTGTTGAGCTCATATCCGAATGTTAATGTTTTTAATATTTGTTCATGATAGTGATTTTAGATATTTATTATTTTAATTTTCTTAAAAGTCTGCCCAGAGTCATTTGCTTGTGAGAAGAATGATTCTATAACTTGATAGATAATGATAGTGAGATAAGATAGATTAGACAGAAACAGATGATAGATAGAAAGCTAGATAGACACTCATTTAGTCAGTCCCAGCAATCTCAGAAGGTGCCATCAAACATAATAAGTCTTTTAACATGTTAGAATAATTAATTGATAAAATGCTTATAAATCTAACTAACTAAACTATCTTTCTCTCCTTTCAACTTCTGTCTTTATTTCGATATCAGTCTATTATTATTATTATTATTATTATTATTATTATTATTATTTATTGGATTTGTATGCCGCCCCTCTCCGCAGACTCGGGGCGGCTAACAACAATGATAAAAAAACAACATGTAACAATCCAATTTAATAAAACAACTAAAAACCCTTGTTATAAAAACCAAACATACACACATACATACCATACATAACTTGTAATGGCCTAGGGGAAGGAATATCCTAACTCCCCCATGCCTGGCGACAAAGGTGGGTCTAGTTACTTTATGTGTCTATTGAAACTAATTCATGAAAGTTAATAAAAGGGGCTACTTGCAAATAATTTTGCCATAACAGACTATCACAGCTTTCCTCCTTCAAAGGAAGTAACATGCGATTTATAATTTGAAGAAATTTCCAAAAGCTAATTTGAACAATCCAATAACATGGAATACGGCCCTTTTTTAATCACTGCTCATCCCGTGGAATACCCTTATCCCCAAAGTGATCCCTTCCCTTTCCTGGTCTTCTGAAAAGAGGTTAAAACATGGCTCTGTGGCCTTGCATAAGGTGCCCAAAGAAACACACAATTGTGGGTTTGGCTGGTGCCATGAAAGTCCCCTCTTTGGCTTTGTCAAAATTGCCTCCTTGAAAATTTTCATGATTTTTTAACTTTTAAAAATTTAATTCTAAAATGTTAACATTTTTATATACTAATTCATATTTTGATGTTGTATTATACATGCCCCAAGTCCCACTCTGAGGGAGATGGGCAGTCCAGAAATGTGAAATACAAAGAAACAAACAAAACAACTTTATTTTTATTACATGGCATTTAATAGTTTAAGTAGGTAAAATCAAAAGGAAAAAAAGGTCACAAAACAAAGTTTTCATATTTGCGAAGTATAATTTTTAAAATCTTATTTTTAAAATATGAGATTTTCATTTAATGAAACTCAACCAAGGGAGTCCATTTGTTTTTGGAAAAATTACTTTTGGGATAATCATGACCTGGATGATTGAGAATCTCCATAGATACTTAATGGAATTTAGACTATCTATAATCATTTACTTTAATTATTTTACTTTCAGGTCCATAATTAATAGAAAGAAGATAGCTAGTTTCCAATTATACAATCTTCTCTCTTTCTCTTTCCTTCCTTCCTTTCTTTTTTTTCTTTTTCCCCCTTTTTTTTAGTCACCTCGAATAAGCAATATTTAAAAACAAGCCTGTTTCTTTCCTGATTATTATAGCAATAACAGAAAAATGAATTTAGACTAAATTTCCACAATAAATATATTTTTGTTATTGCTTTCATTAGTGCCATTATTGAAAAAGCTGGAGGCGTAGAAATTTGTACCCATATTATTTGTATGCAACATAAGAAGTTATTCTGCTTTTCAAGAAAACCCTTCTAAGTTTTATTCTGCCGTCATACTATAGAACGCCGGTATGTCATTTTTGCTAGCTTAATTTTTGTGCAGAAATGCTCAGGTTTGCACAATGGCCCTATTAACACATAGTGGGTTTCTTTATTTTTATATCAAGCTAAAAGGCATTTCTTTCTCCGAGAAGCAAACACTGCAATGTTTTTGTAATGAAGAACACATTTTAAGGAATTCAAGACACAATATACGCTTACTAAAACAGGATTACCTGATTTGTAGATCCAAAATGATCTGCCTTTTATCCACATTTTCAGTATACACTTTCACACCATTAATCCTAATGGGCTGAAATAAAAATTTCCAATTTAATAGATCAATGGGTCTATAAGAATGGTGTTTAAACATAACTCTTCCACTTTATTTAAAATGTTGTATTATATAAAAACAGATCCAAATGTTTACAGAACAGATAATGTCAGATTGAAAGGATTATTATGCTGGACTATAAAGAATACATGTATTTTAAAAGGCAGCTCACTGGACAAGCACTGCTCAATAGCAATAGCCTCAGAGAAAATCAGAGAAAAAAGAAATTCTTAGTTCAAAGCTTGCAGTCTAATTGATTCTTTTCATCATTAATATTAAGGGAGTGACTTGAATTTAGAAAATACTATTGCAACATTAATCTTGCATGGTTCGATGAGAAAGCATTTATGGAAATAATTTGTCCAGTTTAAATTTTTTGAAAATTAGTGTGAACTGCAAAAGCAATCCCATCCTGCACATGTATCCCTGTAACGTATTCTTAATAAAAGTGCATAGTTTCTAATGACCATTGATAAATAGACACACCCATATACACAAAGACACCATGATATGCAGAGCCAGGCACCCATTGCTTCAGATTCTTAAATCAACAGAGCCGAGTTGAGCAAACAAAATCTTCTCTTAGCAGAAGCTTTAGTGATTATGTGCCTGCCCTCTGAGCAAGATTTTCCAATGGAGAATGGAGCAACATTTATTCAGAATATATATTTAGACTGCGAGCATTGATGTTCGAAAACCTGAATAATCTTGTAATATGAGAAGTTTACATTTTGCAGCATAAATACTACTTTTATCACCAAGGCAATCAAATACCTGATACAATACAGCATCTGCTAGATGGGAAGTATATCAACTCACTCCACCCTACCCAACCCAGCCCAAATAGTTATGCAAAATTTACTGAAACTTAAAACAAACCAAGTTGTAAATATAAGGTAAGAGAAACAATGTAATCCAGTACTCTCTTAGGCATGTGTATGTGTGTGTGTGTGTGTGTGTGTGTGTATGTGTAAGTGATATGGAGACCATGAATCAATATGATAAGTGGTCCTCACTTCTGACCCAAGATTTCTGTTGCTATGTGAGTCATTTGTTAAGTAGGTTTGGTCCCTTTTTATGACCTTTCTTGTCACAATTGTTAAGTATTCTTGCCCGCAGTTGTTAATTTAGTAAACGCTGTTATGTGAATATGGCTTCCCCGTTGACTTTGCTTAACAGAAGATTGCAAAAGATTATCATATGACCCCAGGTGCAAGTGTCAGAGATACATGCCGGTTACCAAGTGACTTGATTTTGATCATGGGGATCCTGCAATGGTTGTAAATGTGAAAAATGGTCATAAGTCACTTTTTTTCAGTGCTGATGTAACTTCTAAAAGTCACTAAATAAATTTACGTTGTAAGTCAAGGACTACATACACAGGGCTTCTATAAACAGTAGCATTCACTAATCTGATTTGTAATTCAAACAAACTGAAACAAGACTCTGGAACTAAAAAAACATTCCTCCACCAATGATAAACACATTCAGAGAAATACACTCAGGGAATTTTCATATTTTTCAGGATGCCAAAATTTTGCTTTCCAGTTGCTTTTGGAACAAATATGTTTCCCTCTGCAACGACTTAATGTTAAATAAAAGCAAAGCCATGACCTCAATATAATATCTGATGATTCACTCTAGCTTCTATTGCAAAACAAAACAAAACAAAACAAAAAAAACATACCTGATGCCCCACATCAATTTTTGTGAAACTGAAAGTGCTCAAATGGCTGTTTGCTCCTTTCACTGCAGGCTCTATTGTCTCACGGAAAAGCTTCTCGATAAACTGGCAAATGAAAGGCCACATATGTTTCACTGTCTGCAAAAGGAAAAGAGACCACTAAGTTTTCAATGTTAATCCATGATCATCATCCCATTTCATTAACAGTGTGAATTTCTGTATAGTTAGTCATTTACATCACTTTACCTTAGCAGCCCCTTAATTTGTGTGACCTCTTAATGCTGCTTCATTACCATCAGTGATGGGATTCAAAAATTTTACTACTGATCCATGGCCATGGTGGGTATGGCCATGGTTTGAGACAGACAGCAGTTGGCCTTCTGAAACCTCCTTGGGAGCAAAAAATGGGCCACTGGGGGAGAAACGTACACCTACCCTGCACCCCATTCTGGGCCTAGGAGGCCTCTCTGAAGCCTCCTAGGAAGTGAAAACAGACCTAGGAGGCCTCCCTGAAGCCTCCTGGGTAATAAAAACAGCCCCAGGAGGCCTCCTTGAAGCCTCTTAGGAAGCAAAAACGGCTCTAGGAGGCCTCCCTGAAGCCTCCTGGGAAGCGAAAATGTGCCTAGGAGGCCTCCCTGAAGTGTACTGGAAGTGAACATGCGGTGAAACAGGAAAGGGCGGGGCTAGCCAACAATTGAACTACTGGTTCACCCAAACTGGCCTCAACAGCTGAATCCCACCACTGATTTACCTTATAAAACCCTATAAGATAATTTAACAGTAAGATGAGTGGCATTTAAATTTAATAAATGACAAAAGTTATGATTGTGTAAAGATAATCTCAGTATGACTGTGGGAAGAGTGTCTACAGTAAGACTCTTAGAAAAAGCTTGTAAATATTTTAATAAAGATTATTCTCAAAATTTGCCAGATGTTCTCCATATTCTCTTTTGTCAGATGAGATCATTTTTTAAATTTCTAGCTGGAATTCACTATATTTTACTCTGCTTTACTTTTGAGAAAAAATTGTATTGAAGGAAAATTCTTAACTGAATTTACATTTATATCCAATCACAATAAAATAGGAGGGACAATAAGCGGTCCAGTAATTAAGTGAATTCAAGTACGTGCTATATTCTATTTCAATATCGTTTTCTATTATGCAACAGTATGTGACTTCCTGAGTGTCCCCAGACTTGAAACTAACATATTATTTTGCAAATATTGTATTGCCCTAATCAAAACACCGCCTTATTAATTTTATATCTTTTCTGTCTAATTATCCTTTTAAATAAATAAATTGGTGTAGTTACTAAAGGTTTAGATCAACTTGATGCCACATAATTGAACAATCTTTTTTTTTTTAAATCCCACTAGCATATAAAAGCTAGCAAACATTATATTACAACTACAATTTCAGAAATATGAACTTATTTGTATTTTGTACAACTGCTACCTAACTTTCAAGCCCAACAAAATAGCTTTTGGATCTTTTAGAAGATCCAAAACAGTATAATAAAATCACACCAAGTAAGAAATCTATTTTGTGACAAAGACAACATTGCATACTTTTTACAAAGTCTTCTAAACAGTGAGAATGTCAGTTTACCTTATTTAGCCACTCTGCTCTTTCAGTATCTGGAAAGTGGACCTGGCATTAAAACAAAAGTTACAAATTCAGAAAAAAAAATCTTTGAAAAGGAAATCACAATGACCAGGAAACAAAATGGAGAAATTTGAAAATGGGAAATGGCAAATTAGTGATTAATTACAATTATTTCTATCTAATTACAATTTGCCTATCTAGTAGTGGCTGAATGTAAGATATGGCCTGGTAATCTGAATAAATAAGATGTATCTGATTTTAGCATTAATTTATACATTATTTTCAAAAGATATAATTCAGCTGCTAAACCAGTGATTCTCAAATCATAATCTAAACCACTATGTAAGCCTTTTGCTCCATGAATAAAACTAATAATTAGTTTTAGCCATTAACTAGGTGTTATGGCTAAGAAATAAAGGTGTTATTTTAATAATTAGCTTTTAATCTATATATTGCACAGACTCATAAACTCTGCTGCAAGCCAATTCTCTACTTCACCTTTGTACAAGCAATTGAGGAGCAAAATCCTGAGTGTGTTTGGATGGTCCTCCGACTTGCATACCCAAGCCTACTTAAAATATATCAATAAACCTAGTTGGCTTAGTGTGCAGAGCTCTATAGTGTCATTTTGAGGGTAGGACTTGAAACAAATTATGTCCAGGATGCGAGGGGGCCATAAATATTTTCAGTTTGATTCGTGCAGTATACAGTTCCTCAATGGAAGGCGGGTTGGTAGAATTGTTTTTTCTGCAGTTCTTATTATCCTCTGAAGTCTGTGTCTGTCTTGCTGGGTTGCAGAACATAACCAGACAGTTGTAGAGGTATAGTTGATAGACTCAATAATTCCTCTCTATCAGCAGCTCCTTGGGCAGTTTGAGCTTATTGAGTTGGCACAGAAAGAACATCCTTTGTTGTGCTTTGATGACGCTTTTGTTGACATTTTAGATCTTGCAATATGGTCAAACCTAGAAATGTGAAGGTCCTTAATGTTGATACTGTATTGTCTAGTATTGTAAGAGGTGCCAGAATGGGAGGGTTTTTCCTAAAGTCTACTACCATTTCTACGGTTTCGAGGGTGTTCAGTTTCAGATTGTTCCTGTCGCAACATGTTTGCAGCTTCATCGTTATCTCGAATGAGACCAATCACTATTGTGTCATCTTCAAACTTCAACAGTTTAATAGATGTATCGTTAGAGATGCAGTCATCAATATAAAGAAAGAAGATAAGTGGTAATAGTACACAGCCTTGGGGGGGGGGGGTTCCCTGTGCTAATTGTACAGACATCTGATGTGATTTTGCCTAACTTCATCTGTTGCTTCCTGTCTGTTAGGAAGCTTGTGATCCACTTACAAGTGTGTTCAGGTACCACTCGCTGATTTAGTTTAGTTAAAAGAATGTCCTGCATGATGGTATTGAATGATGAACTGAAGTCTACAGAGAGGACTCTTGCATAGGTCTTTGGAGTTTCAAGATGTTGTAGGATGTAGTGCAAAGCCATTTTAACAGCATCATCTGTTGATCTATTTGCTCAGTATGCAAATTGCAGTGGATCTAACAACAGATCGGTGATGGTTTTCAAGTGGAACATTACTAGCCTTTCTTTTTTTTTCCAATAAATTTTATTAATTTTCATAAAATAGACAAAACTGACAAACATACATTTAACATAGAAATGGGGTTGTGTCTTCCCCGCTTATTCTAGAAGTAAAATTTCAATACAGAAAAAAGAATACATTAAAAACACTTTAAATCAACTCATTGCTTTAAATGAAAAGAAGAAATTTGTTTTATCTTATATAGTAAGTCTTCATATATAAACTACTTCTAACATAACTTTTAAGTCATATCCCTACTTATACAATTCTCTTATTCTTTTTACTTTTAGTTTTTCTTCTTATTTATCCATATATACACTTTGTTCCATATCTCATAAAATTCTGTTTCCTCTTGGTCTTTTAACCGTCTTGTCATCATATCCATTTCAGCACAGTCTAATATTTTCTTAATAACCTCCTCTTCTTTGGGAACATTTTCCCCTTTCCAATTTTGCGCATACACTATCCTGGCCGCTGTCAAAATATGAATGACTAGATGTAGAATTTCTTTCTTATATTTCTGATTAGTTATGCCCAGTAAATAAAATTCCGGGCATTACTAGCCTTTCAAAGGTTTTCATAACTACAGATGTTAGAGCAACTGGTCTGTAGTCATTCAGTTCATTCAGCACTGGGATGATTGCAGAACATTTGAAGCAAGAAGAAACATGGCACATCTCTAGTGATTTATTGAAGATTTTGGTGAAGATGGGGGCCAACTGGTCAGAACAGACTTTTAAGTAAGAAGGGCTTATCTTATTTAGTGCTTTTCCTGGCTTCTGTCTGTGAAATAGATTTTGTACGTTCTTTTCTGTAATAACCAGGGCTTGTGAACCCAATGGGATGAGATCAATTGTAGGAGGCTTGGCTGTTGTTGGTTGCCTGAGATGGGGGTTGTGGAGATAGTTGGCTATAGTTTCCTTTCAAACCTACAGAAGAACATGTTCAGGGCATCTGCCAGTTGCTTATTTTCTTCAGCTTGGGAAATTGGTTTGCCATAACTAGTGATATTTTTAAGAGTTTTCTACATGTTCACTGGTTCATTAGTTGAGAACTGATTCCTGAGCTTTTCAGAGTAGCTTCTTTTTGCTGCTCTGATCTTCCTTGTTAATACACATCTGCCCTGATTGTACAGCATTCTATCACCTTTTTGGTACACTTCCTCTTTGGAATGACGTAGCTGCTTCAATTTAGCTGTGAACCAAGGTTTATTGTTACTGTATATTCGCAATTCATATTCCTGGTCAGTACACATAGGTTTTTACAGAGGCTGACATATGATGTTACAGTATCTGTGAGTTCATTCAGGTCTGAAGAGGTATCTTCAAAAAATATTCCAATCTATGCAATCAAAGCAAGCCAGTAAGTTTAACTTTGTCCAAGTCTGAATGTGTACAATTTTTCATACTAAATAAGTGTGAAAAACAGTCATGTGATATTTTTTTCAGTGCTACAGTGGTCCCTTGACTTTTGTGGGTCCGACTTTCGCGGAAAGGCTATACCACAGGTTTTCAAAAAATATTAATATATTCCGTGGTTTTTTTTTAACATCACAGGTTTTCCTGCAGCCACCCGATGTACAATACTGTGAGTTTTGACTCTCCTCCTCCCCCACCCCAGTTGTCCTGCTTCTTTAAATAAAAGCTCCACTTCCGTCTCAGCCTCCCAATCCCTCCCCTTTAATTCTCGGAGCGTTGGTACGCTCCACTTGAAGCCGAGCCTTACTGCGGCCTGCTGCCGCTGCCTCTTCTTCCCCCATCCACCTAAGCCAT
The DNA here is from genome assembly GCF_031021105.1 of Erythrolamprus reginae. Taxonomy (NCBI): domain Eukaryota; kingdom Metazoa; phylum Chordata; class Lepidosauria; order Squamata; family Dipsadidae; genus Erythrolamprus; species Erythrolamprus reginae. Next base: position 13,516,850 of record NC_091963.1, read on the forward strand.
CTCCCTTAGTGGTAGCATCCGACCTCCCAGCTGACCGGTCTGGAATCCCAGCTTCAAGTCCTGGCCTGGATTCCTCTTGCCTTGAGCTTTCCCTTCCCCTGCCCTGACCCTGAGCACAGGTGTTGCCGCTGCCGCCATAGGCGACACTGGCAGCAAGCGCAGCAGAGCCTCCAGCTTGCCATCCCATTGCCCCTGCGGGTTCTGGGGGTAAGTAAAACCCGGAACGGTGGAGGGAGGGGGAGGGAGGAAGGAAGGGATCATCTCTACTTCGCGGAAATTTGACTTTCACAGGCGGTCTTGGAACGTATCCTCCGCGAAAGTCAAGGAGCTGCTATACTGCAATTTTGAACGGTCACTAAATGAATGTTTGTAAATAGAGGACTACCTGTAATTGGAGAGACACATCTCAACTCTTCCCTCATGATCCATAATGCCCTCACAATGACTGAAGCATTTACCCCTAGCTAAAAACTACTGTACGCCAACAACACCCTTAAGCTCTACCTAATGCTGAACTAACTGGTTCAGATCTTTCAGCTAATAGTTTATCAGCATTCTTGAGATTAACTTTTATGAGTTAATTGACACTTAGTAATGACATTTTTATTGATGCTTCTGATTCACTGCAGGGGGGAAAAAAACTATAAAAACCAATGATTGACTCACAGTAAGAGAGGCTTCCATATAGATTTTTTTTCAAACTTGCAAAACCCGGGCTAAAAGGATTAGTGGTTATTTTTAATGTGCTTAAGTACATGAGAATTATTAATAATATATTAGATGCTTCTAAGTATTATTATACAATATTTTATTTATACAGAATTCAAGTACATGGGTGAATCAAATCCGATGCACCCAGCAGATATAAGCAACGTCTCCATACAGCTTACATTCAGATCTATCTCCAGTCCAGAAAAATTAAAACTTCTTTTTTAAGCCTACATAAATTCATGTTTTAGCATCTCATTGCCAAAAAAAAAAAGTTATATATTGTAAGATTATAAACACCTATGAAACAAATGAGAAGTACTGTATTTTTGGAGTACAGTATATATACCTTAGTTTGGGGGGAGGAAAACAGGTGGAAAAATCTACCAGGTATTTCTTTCTTTTTGGGGTTTTTTATTTTTTATTTTTCTCCACATCAAAAACATACATAATATCACACATACCTTAATATGCTTATATTAGCGCTTAAAAATAATAATAGTATTACCTAAGTTATACTATGTCTTATCCATTAATGTTACAAATATTTCATTTTAAATTTATTTTGACAAATCCAATTTATACCAATTTATAATATAATTATATTTTCCTAGTATTATCGCATAATTGTATAATTAATTACTTTTAAATAATTGTATTAGATTTAATTATTAAATAAAAACTTATTCATTAGCAATATCAGTATTATCATCAACTATATTTTCAAATAGATATTAATTATTCAAAACCCCAAATTTTCAAAGATTCATTATATACAGTGTTCCCTCGATTTTCGCGGGGGATGCATTCCGAGACCGCCCGCGAAAGTCGAATTTCCGCGAAGTAAAGATGCGGAAGTAAATGCACCATTTTGGGCTATGGACAGTATCACAAGCCTTCCCTTAATACTTTAAACCCTTAAATTGCAATTTCCCATTCCCTTAACAACCATTTACTCACCATTATTACTGGTACTCACCATTAAATAAGACACTTAGTGATCCTGATATTTATAAACATAATTATTTATTAACAATAATCATTTTTTTTGCGATAACAACGCCGATTGGCTGAGATTTTGGCCAATCAGCAATGGCAGACGAAAGCTTGGCGATGACATATGACGTCATCGGGCGGGAAAAACCGTGGTATAGAAAAAAAAACCAGCAAAGTATTTTTTAATTAATATTTTTTGAAAAACCGTGGTATAGGCTATTCGCGAAGTTTGAACCCGCGAAAATCGAGGGAACACTGTATATAAAAAAGAAATCATTATAATAATCAAATAACAATCATAGTCAAATATATTCACAAACGTGATAAATTATATGTAAAAATTCTACGTATTTAAGTAAACCTTCCATTACAATTTGTCATGAATATATTCACAGGTGCTAAACTATTTAGAATTTTTTTTCTAATTCTCTTCCCACTACTAATGCTCCTTATAAAATATCCATCCATTTTCTTAAAGCTTCCATTCTACTTTTCTAAATTTCTCTTTTTTTTTCTTTCTTCTGCCTTTGCAACCCATACTTCTTTCCCTTTTCTACTTGTTATTAATATCAATCTTCTTTCCGCTCCTTTTAATCTCTTCTCCCTATTTTTCCCTTTGTTTTTAGTTTGTATTATCCAATGTTTATATCCTTGCCCTCTTCTCTTTTTTGTCACTGTTAAGCTCAGTGTGATCATCATAATTATCATGCATTTCAATAAAATCATTAATCTGTCCATTTCCACTATCTTCTTTTTTCTCATTATGAATCTCGCTGTGAATCTCCACATCTTTTCCCACCTGCACTGCTTCTTCTGCTTCTTTCTCCTCTCTGCTGGTCTCCTGTTCTGTGTTCACTCCACTTTCATTCCTTGTTATTATATTTCAAGGTGTTTATTATCTTTTAATACTTTCTCTGTTTCTTTTTTCACTCCATCTGCAAACTCCAAGAAGCATCTTTTAAAATCATTACAGAAAACTTTAAGGAGATCTACAATGTCTTTATAGCCTTTATAGTGCCCTATCTCCATATTGTCAAAGTTACAAAGCCACAATTCACAAGACTTTTCAACCAGTCCAGCTATCAATGGATTTCTATTTTACAGCCTATTTAATTATCTTCCTTTAAATATAATATCCATTTTAGACCTTTAATCCTTCCAAGTTTATTCTAAATTGATTTCAATCTCCAAATAGATGGAGACAATGTTCTTCTAAGACAATAACAAATTATCCACTATTTCGTATTTTCTCAGACATTTCCAAAACAATTGTCAAGATCAGCAGCTGTTCAGATAACCACAATTATAATAATTCCAGCCAGCAGATGTCCCTCTTTGGTGATTCCACAATTCCAGCTTTTCCGTTCAGCAATATAGGTTAGATATACTTTAAAATCAATTCCAAATGAATAAAGTCCAGCCATTTAAAAATTTTCACTAATTCTCCAAATTCTCTGAATTGGGCTTCAGTTATCACTCTTTTTAAATGTTTCTTCAGTGGTCTTGTATTACTCTTCTATTCGCTGAATAGCCGCTTAGCCCCCCTTTTCACTTTAAAAAAAGTCCCAAAGCTTCACTTTGGCAGTGTAACTCACCAACTTCAATTTCAATTCTTCTCTCCAGCCTTTAATCTTTGATCTTCTTTCCCAGTTGACATCCAATCTTTCAAAAACTAACAATCCAGCCAGTTGCGGCTACTGTGGCTAGGATGACAAGTCATTTTCCAGCACTGCTGGTCAGGAGCTTTTTATCAGCTCCCTGGAGGGTTTGGCACCCCTCCCAGGAAATCTGACAGTGTCTCCCTTCTTCACCACCCATCCAGGGTGGTTCCGACCTGGTTCTGACTGAACAGGTCCTGCAAGTAGCATGGGTATCAGAATCCCCTGCAGGACACGAAGAACTCTGTGTCAATGTGGCGTTTGGCCACGCTCCCCTCCTACTTACCAGGTATTCATCTGGCTAGTATTCATTCTTAATCTGTTCAACTTTAGCACATAATTTTAGCCCCGGTTAGAGCTGAAAAAGAATTTTTCAGGGGAGTAGGAATGAAAGCAAGCCGGCAAAGACTTACGGCAGGGAAAAAACCTTCTTTGGAGGGAATAGGAAGTTGGAAAGATCGTTAGCACCTAATTAGGACTGGGGGGAAAAGCTTCAAAAAAGCTGCATTCAAAGGATAAGATGCACCCAAATTTTCAGCCTCTTTTAGGGAGAAAAAAGATGGGTCCTACACTCTGAAAAATACAGTACAGTGATACCTTGTCTTACAAACTTAATTGGTTCTGGGACGAGGTTCTTAAGGTGAAAAGTTTGTAAGACAAAACAATGTTTCCCATAGGAATCAATGGAAAAGCAGTTAAGGCGTGTAAGCCCAAAATTCACCCCTTTTGCCAGCCAAAGTGCCCGTTTTTGCGCTGCTGGGATTCCCCTGAGGCTCCCCTACCATGGGAAACCCCACCTCCGGACTTCTGTGTTTTTGCAATGCTGCAGGGGAATCCCAGCATCGCAAAAACGAGCGCTTCGCTGGCAAGGGAAGTCCGGAGGTGGGGTTTCCCAGCGAAGGGAGCATCAGTGAAATCGCAGCATCGCAAAAACACCAAAGTCCTCGAAACCCCACCTCCAGACCTCTGTGTTTTTGCGATGCTGCGATTTCGCTGAGGCTTCCCTCGCTGGGAAACCCCACCTCCGACTTCCCTTGCCAGCGAAGTGCCCGTTTTTGCGCTGCTGGGATTGTCCTGCTGGGATTCCCCTGCAGCATCACAAAAACATGGAAGTCCGGAGGTGGGGTTTCCCATGGAGGGGAGCCTCAGGGGAATCCTAGCAGCGCAAAACGGGCGCTTCGCTGGAAACAGAAGTCCGGAGGTGGGGCATCCCAGTGGCAGCGGCTTGGGTTTGTAAGGTGAAAATAGTTGGAAAGAAGAGGCAAAAAAGTCTTAAACCCCAGGTTTGTATCTCGAAAAGTTTGTATGACGAGGTGTTTGTAAGACGAGGTATTACTGTATATAGAAATCCTCAACAGACATTTTCTACAATGTATAGTCATCTAAATGTAATCATTGTAACAGGTCAAATTGCCAGTGTCAACTGACCTTGAGTTTGTGGTTGGCATAGTAAAAACCAAACATGCATTTCACTCTTTCAGGATTTAACACATTTAAGAAAATCTCTACTCCGAAGCCAAGAAAAAAAAAATTCCTGAAATACCACAGTTGAATTTACTGAAAAGTGATTTTAAAGAAAAGTTTTGTTTAAAGTGTTTTTAAAGGAAGTTTTGCAATAGAATAATTTCTATGCCTCATCTTCCTGGTTAATACTTTTCCATCAACATTTGAAACCATTTTTATTACTAATAAAATATATTAGCAGGGGATAAATGTTTTAATAGTCAAATGTTTTACAACTGCAGATTACCATGGTTTATTTATTCATTTACTTCCCTATGGCTGTCTATCTCATATGATTACTCTAGGTCACGGGTGTCAAACTCATGGAATCACGTTGCTGTCACATGATGTATCATGTTGTTTTATCCCGTGGTGGAGCTGGGGTAGGGGCTGGCCTGCACGTGACATAACTGGCCCGTGGGGCACCAGTTTGACACCCCTGCTCTAGGTAGCTCACAACAATCCATAAAAATACTTAGTTAAAAACAAAAGCATCCTTCTTTTTCAACCTATAACCCATGCCAAACCAATCATCCTTGCAGCTCCTTCAACACCCACCCTCACCCAATGCTTGAGCAAAGACCCAGGTCTTCACAGCCACCTAAAAAACTAAAAGGATAAGAGATAGCTCAGATTTCAGATAGGCGGCTATTCCAAAGGGTTGAAGGGGGGGGGGGGAGAACAGCCACTGAGATGTGCCTCCAAGGTCCCATCAAGTGATAATATTTAAGGGAGGAGACCTAAAGCATGATCACCTTAGAAGAGGTAGGTAGCTTCCCTTCAGGGAGAAGTAGTCCTGCAAGTACGTAACTTGGCATTCCCCCCCCCCTCAAAAAAGTTTAATATTTTAAACATCTATTTTTATCAATACATTCTTTGCAATTGATATTTGATCATTTTTTCTGCATCCTTGAATTGCACAGTAAAGTATTCATTTCACTTCCTCGAGTTTTCTTTTAAAAAGAATCACTGCATAAAATTTGAATTAAAAATTGATAGATTGTTTAGGGAAAAATATATCCACAAAACAATTTTAATACAGCATATGGTGTGAGTAGAAATAGTAATGGACTGTTCAGACACAGACACCAGTACAAAATAGATATATTATATACACTAACAAGGTAGAATAGTCTCTTTACACTTCTAATCAAATACAATCCCAATATCCAATACAAACCAGGTAACTTCTGCACACAGCTCTAGACATAAAGTAACTAACAGGAAAAAACCTCCCCGCAAACAGGAAATCCGTTGATTCCCTCTTATTGCCAATTATGATCCAACTCTTAAAGGTGTATCGTATAAACATACATTCATAGTTTATATGTATTGTAACCCAATACAGATACACAGAGAGTATCTGTCTGTCAAAAATTAAATTTGTGTTCTATAGTGTGCGATTTATTCTCCAAGTAAACTACAGCTAAAATAATTAACAAGTTGCTCTGGAGGACATTACAATGGCATTAGATAATGCTTTATATAATTATGACAAAGAGAAAAAAATCCCTTATCATATTCAATAGAAAAAGAAGTAAATATATTGCTTCCTTATAGAAACTATCATCATAATAAGCCATTTCATTGCCTGAACTTGCTAAAAGTATATTACATTATACTGCAAGTGAGCCTCCACCTTGACCAGTATATACTTAAATCATTTTTAGAAGCCAAACAAATACAAAGACATGTGGTTTAGAGAGAAATTCAGTACCTATTTTATTTCCAAGCAGTTTAGCTTTGAAAAAGCCTTAGTCATTAAGCAATAATTCTGAACCCTAGCCTGAATGTTAAACAGAACCATTAAAAAAGAGTATTAATATAACAAAACATTTCAACAACTAAAACAAGTATTTAAATGAAAGGAAAAAGCAACTGATATTTTCTAAAAGCAGGTATGAAGACTGAAAGTAAATAAAAATGTTACAATTTATACAAAGATGTGTCTTCTGCAGATCTAAATACCATCTTGTGTTTTAGATCAAATTTCAGAAAGCCCATTTATGTCATACCGTACAATATAGAAGATATATGAAGCAATGAAACCTAGTTTTTAGTTATTTGAAATGTAGCCTGCCTGTAGATATATTTTCTAGCACAGTGATTTTCAACCTTTTTTGAGCCGCGGCACATTTTTTACATTTACGAAACCCTGGGGCACATTGAGTGGGGCGGAGGGGGGGCTAAAAAAAGTTTGGACAAAAAAATTCTCTCTCTTCCTCCCTTTTGCTCTATTTCTCTCTCCCTCTTTCTTTCTCTTCCTTTCTTCCTCTTTTTTGCTCTCTTTCTCTCTCCCTCCCTACCTCCCTCTATGTCTTTCTCTCTCTCTCCTTCCCTCCCTCTCTTTCTCTCTGTCTTGCTTTCTTTTTCTTGTTCTCTTTCTCTCTGTCTTGCTTTCTTTCTCTCTCTCTTGTTCTCTTTCTCTCTCGCTCGCTCTTTCTCTCTCTTGTTCTCTTTCTCTCTCGCTCGCTCTTTCTCTCTCTTGCTTTCTTTCTCTCTCTGAGCTTCGCGGCACACCTGACCATGTCCCACGGCACACTAGTGTGCCGCGGTACACTGGTTGAAAAACACTGTTCTAGCACAATGAAAAGGCAAATATGTTTCATTATCCAAGCTGGTCCATCTTTCATTTACTCACAATGGGACCACAGGGTAATCAACATTTTTTAAAGCCTGAATTAATTCACCCCTTTGTACAACATAAGAGGAAAATAAACCTAAGCAAGGAAAATCAAAGTTGTTTAGAAAGGATTCTATCAAGTGAATGCCACACACTAGCAAGATTTTTATGCACTAGTTCTGTTGAGGGACCAAATTCCTAAAAAAACGTTGCTAATGTCAATTACCCTTATTTATGACCATAGAGTTACTTTAGAATGGGACACATTGACAGGAAAATCTTTAACTTTTTACTACTGATCGGGGCCATTTCTAGTTTTATCTAATCAAAATGAAACTATGTGAAGTAATCTTCAGTATGGTTACTTTTTCTAGGTTCAATGTTTGTTTACAAACAAATTTCTAAGAGCAAGTTTATATTCTGCATTTTCTATCATACCAATGCTTATTTTTGTGAGCAATATCCTCCTTTCAGGCATATTTTAGGAATATACAGTGTTCCCTCGATTTTCATGGGTTTGAACTTCGCGGAAAGTCTATACCACGGTTTTTCAAAAATATTAATTAAAAAATACTTTGCGGGTTTTTTCCCTATACCACGCTTTTTCCCACCTGATGACGTCATATATCATCGCCAAACTTTTGTCTGCCTTTAATAAATATTTTTTGAAATAAACATTAATAAATAAACATGATGAGTAATAATCTGAATGGTTGCTAAGGGAATGGAAAATTGCAATTTAGGGGCTTAAAGTGTTAAGGGAAGGTGTATTTACTTCCGCATCTCTACTTCGCGGAAATTCGACTTTCGCGGGCGGTCTCGGAACGCATCCCCCGCGAAAAGCGAGGGAACACTGTAATGCCTAAATTCATCTGTCTCAATCCAGTCATTTTAAGGTTATCAGATATTTTTTACAGCAAATGCCAGTACAATATTTAAATTAATGCCACAATAAATTTTGGGTCACATTACCAGATTTTAAAACATCCATATGTTATACTCGCTGTTAGTGTGTAGCTCATTTTATCTGGGACTAGGGGTACTGCTAATTTTCAAAGATAGAAATTCCTCTATAGAAAACAATGTAGCAATGACTGAGGTGGATTTCCCCCCCCTAATATTTTTCCACTATTCTCCCGCTACAAATCACTGTTAATGTAAATCTGATGCAAATCAATCTGATTCGTATCAGAACAATTCCCATGAAAATTGAACATCACTTTCTGAAAATTATCCCATGCAAATTGCCGTGCAAAATAAAAAGGAACAAATCATGGTACAATATTTTGATGCGGGTCAGGACTGAATTAGCACCGGACCAGATTACCTCAGGGACCGCCTTCTGCTGCACGAATCCCAGCGACCAGTTAGGTCCCACAGAGTGGATCTTCTCCGGGTCCCGTCAACTAAGCAATGTCGCCTGGCGGGACCCAGGGGAAGAGCCTTCTCTGTGGCGGCCCCAGCCCTCTGGAACCAACTCCCCCCAGAGATTAGAACTGCCCCCACCCTCCTTGCCTTTCGTAAACAACTTAAAACCCACCTCTGCCGCCAGGCATGGGGGAATTGAGATCCTCTTTCCCCCTAGGCCTTTACAATTCTATGCATGGTATGTATGTATGTATGTTTGGTTTTTATATTAATTGATTTTTAATCATCAATACCAAATTACTATTGTACACTATTTTATTGTTGCTGTTAGCCGCCCTGAGTCTCTGGAGAGGGGCGGCATACAAATCCAATCCAATAAATAAATAGCAGCTATTTTACATTACTGCCTTATACTTCTACCTATTACAATCAGTGTTCCCTCTAAATTTTTTTTCGGTGTGAGCAGAAAGGTATAATGTCTGAGCGGCACATTTTCATGCCTGGACGTGTATCGGTTAGAAACAAAAGGGGGTCACGTGACCTCAGGACACACAGCAACGGTCATAAAAATGAAACGACAGCAAAGTTTTGATCCTCCGATCATCGGGCTGCTGCGAAGGTCCTAAGTGTGAAAAGGGGGCATAAGTCACTTTTTTCAGGGCCGTTGCGACTATGAACAGTCAGTAAATGAACCAATGAGGCCAACGTTTCTATCTCCTAAGTAAGACGGTTATTAAGTGAGTTCTGCCTCACTTTACCACCTTTCTTACCACAGTCATTAGGTCAATCCCTGCAGCTGCTTGAACATCCCAAAAGATGTTCACATAACCCTGGGACATGTCCACCATCATAACTAACTTGTCAAGTGTCCAAAGTTTGATCCAATAACCCCTTTATTTTTCTAACAAAATCCTTTCTTCCTAGAAGGAAGAATAGAAACAATAAAATGGAAAAGGGAATTAAAAGGGGATACAGAAAAAGAAAAAAGTAAAGGGTTTGGTTCAAAGTTCTGCTCAGATTGAAGAAATTGGAGTTTGAGAAGAGTTGATTAAGCCTGGAGTATTGTTTTGTCTGCTCTTTTTTTAACTTCTATTTTTCTATTTAGATATATGAATTTAGGAATTGCTGATCTGTTTTAATAAAGTTAGAAGTATTGATTATAATAAGATATGCAGTAGGTGATACTGATTTGGATTAATGCATAAATGGAATTGAATTTAGCACTTTGGCATACTGGTTAATAAGTTAGAAATATAATTGGTGTTGTACTTTTTGAAGGAACATTAAGGAAGGAATTTAACTAAAAGAAAATGTATGTAACTGGATGACAAAATTAGAAAAAAAACTTTTGCAACTTTTGGGATGATTGATATTCATTACTAAGAAAATACTGCATTTTATTCATGGAAAATTAGATAGTACATTATATTGTCTGTAATTATAATTATAATGTATGTTGAGAGAGAAAAAATTGCACCCCCCCAAAAAAGTCCTTCCACCCTCTTTCCCTCCATTCATTTCATTCTTCCTCCTTCCTCCCTCCATTTCTCTCTCCTTCCTTCCTTTCTTCCTCCCTCCCTCCCTCCCCACTTCTCTCTTCCTCTCTTTCCCTTTTCTTTCTTTCTCTCTCTTTTCGCTCTCTCTCATTCTCTCCTTCCAGGTCTCTCTCATTCCTGCGTCCTCTCCCCCTCTCCCCCCTTCACTCTCTCATTTGTTTATCTCTCCTCCCTTGTGTGTCCAATCACACTTGGCCAATAAAGAAATAAAGGAAGGATCGTCCTGGAGCAGATTCCATTGACTCCAAAATGGGGGGGGGGGGGAACCCGGCCATGTTGGAGGGAAATGGGGGGGGGGAAGAAACGTAGTGCCAAGCACTGGGCTCCAGCCCCTCCCGCCTTTTCATCCTCCCTCTCCGAAGCTTCACCCTCCCTCTCCAACCACTACCCCTCTCTCCAAAGTTTCACAACTCCTCCCATTGTCTCAGCACTCATAATGGACAGCTCGCTGAAATAATGTTGTATATTCATCTGGAGAATGAAGACTGAGGAAGACCGCTCAGTGTTTGGTTATATGTTAATAGCCTAAAATTTGATATTTAAGAGCTAACCATGGTTAAACGCTGATGCTTGCTGTACATCGGGGAACCATCAAATTAGTGGAAACTGTTAAGAATGCATGATTAGAGCTTCTCCACAATTATCTATTCCTAACCTGGTCTTCAGATTTTCAGTCATCCATTGCTGGTTGTTCTGTTTCCTTCCACTTCTTGCCTGCTTGCTTGCCTGCTTGCCTGCTTGCCTGCCTGCCTGCCTGCCTGCCTGCCTGCCTGCCTGCCTGCCTGCCTGCCTGCCTGCCTGCCTGCCTGCCTGCCTGCCTGCCTGCCTGCCTGCCTGCCTGCCTGCCTGCCTGCCTGCCTGCCTGCCTGCCTGCCTGCCTGCCTGCCTGCCTGCCTGCCCTGCCTGCCTGCCCTGCCTGCCTGCCCTGCCTGCCCTGCCTGCCCTGCCTGCCCTGCCTGCCCTGCCTGCCCTGCCTGCCCTGCCTGCCTGCCTGCTTGCCTGCTTGCATTTGTATAACAGTGACAATAAAACAGTGACAATAAAACAGTGTACAATAGTAATCTGATATTAGAAATGATTAAAAATCTATTCATATAAAAACCAAACATACATACATACATACCATGCATATAATTGTAAAGGCCTAGGGGGAAAGAAGATCTCAATTCCCCCATTCCTGGCGGCAGAGGTGGGTTTTAAGTTGCTTATGAAAGGCAAGGAGGGTGGGGGCAGTTCTAATCTCTGGGGGGAGTTGGTTCCAGAGGGCCAGGGGCCGCCACAGAGAAGGCTCTTCCCCTGGGTCCTGCCAGGCGACATTGCTTAGTTGACGGGACCCGGATAAGATCCACTCTGTGGGACCTAACTGGTCGCTGGGATTCGTGCAGCAGAAGGCAGTCCCTGAGGTAATCTGGTCCTGTGCCATGAAGGGCTTTATAGGTCATAACCAACACTTTGAATTGTGAACGGAAACTGATCGGCAACCAATGCAGACTGCGGAGTGTTGGTGTAACATGGGCATATTTGGGAAAGCCCATGATTGCTCTCACAGATGCATTCTGCACGATCTGAAGTTTCCGAACATTTTTCAAAGGTAGCCCCATGTAGAGAGCGTTACAGTAGTCGAGCCTCGAGGTGATGAGGGCATGAGTGACCGTGAGCAGTGACTCCCGGTCCACGTAGGGTTACAACTGGTGCACAAGGCGAACCTGGGCCAACGTCCCTCTTATGTACCAATCGCACCTAGATTTACCATATTTCTCAGAGTATAAGACACACCGGAGTATAAGACGTACCTTGGTTTTAGGGGAGGAAAATAAGGGGGGAAGTCTGCCTCCCAGCAATTTGGCTCCCAGCACAGAATATATATGCTGTTTGCTGTGTATTTCTATGCATGTGTGCCTGACCCATAGAAATAGCAAAGTATGGCAGTATGTTAATGCCAGAAAGTTTTCTTAAATGTAATCACACTAATTCCTCCCAATTATTTAATAGATCTACTCCAAACATGATTAAGTCAGGGTTTAACTCAGCTGCCTTATTTTAATATTAAAATAGGACACTGTTCAGATTATATTTGTACAGATGCTGTTAAAATTGATGTGGCTTTCTGGAAGCATGCATTATTCTCTGCTATTTATAAGAAGATACAATAGCACTAGGCCTCTTCAGTTCAAGCATTTATTTTAAAAATCTTCTTCATTGTATTAAGTTGTCTAGACCAGTGTTTCCCAACCTTGGCAACTTGAAGATATTTGGACTTCAACTTCCAGAATTCCCCAGCATCCGCTGGCTGGGGAATTCTGGGAGTTGAAGTCCAAATATCTTCAAGTTGCCAAGGTTGGGAAACACTGGTCTAGAACAATAAAGCAGCCTTTTAAAAAAAAGTCTAATAATTTGAACATTCTACAGACATTCATAATTATTGACTTACCTCCTTGCATCCAGTTTCAGCAGTCTGATTAGCACAAGAAAATAAAGTTCTGCCTCTACCTCTACCTCTCAGCAATTTGCTTCATTGCAGCTAATTTCATTTTCAGTTTTATCACTGGCTTGCCTGCAGCCTCAATCAGCTGTGGGTCGGGAAGCCAATAATTTGTTTGTGCTAATCAGGCTCGGTGCTGTTTGTTGCAAGGAGGTAAATTGCTGGGAGGCAAAGGCCAAAGAGTACTGGTGGCTTGGTGGGCTACATTTGGTGCATAAGATACACCCAAGTTTTTATCCTCTTTTGGGGGGGTAAAAGGATGCATCTTATACTCTGAAAAATACAGTATACTGTACACCTCTTCACAGTGCTTTACAGCCCTCTCTAAGCAGTTTACAGAGTCAACATATTGCCCCCAACAATCTGGGTCCTCATTTTACCAATCTTGGAAGGCTGGAAGCCTGAGTCAACTCTGAGCTGCTCAGAAATGAACTCCTGGAGTGAACAATGAATAGACCAGTGTTTTTCAACCAGTGTGCCGTGGCACACTAGTGTGCCGTGAGACATGGTCAGGTGTGCCGCGAAGCTCAGAGAGAGAAAGAAAACAAGAGAGAGAAAGAGAGAGAGAGAGAAAGAGAGAGAGAGAAAGAAAGCAAGAGAGAGAAAGAAAACGAGAGAGAGAAAGAAAGAAAGAGAAAGAAAGCAAGAAAGAAAAAAAGAGAATGAGAGAGAGAGCAAGAGAGAGAGAGAAAGAGAAAGAGAGGGAGAGAAGGTGGGAGAGAGAAAGACAGAGAGGTAGGGAGGGAGAGAAAGAGCAAAAAAGAGGAAGGAAGGAAGAGAAAAATAAAGAAAGGGATGGAGAGAGAAAAAAGAAAGGGAGAGAAAGAGGGAGGGAGAGAGAAATAGAGCGAAAGGGAGGAAGGGAGAGAGAGAATTTTTTTGTCCAAACTCCCCCCCCCCCCAGCTCAATGTGCCCCATGGTTTTGTAAATGTAAAAAATGTGCCGCGGCTCAAAAAAGGTTGAAAATCACTGGAATAGACTACTCAACACAAGTAGCTCTTTCCATATGCATAATGTTATAGTTTCTACTTTAAGGGAAAACTGCACTAATTGTTCTATGACCCATTTCCTTCCTTTCTTGGCAATCCACGGTGTTCCCAGGAGTCTTTTACAACATCAAAGTTCAAAACTATCACTATACTGTTTTTAGATCCTTCAGTCCAATTATATTTTCCTCTCACTATTTCCAAGTTTGGCATTCCTTAGTAGTAAATACTATTATCTCCTGAGATGTGTAATTCTGTATCGATTTGCTGAAGTCTAAGATTTCAATACGTAATTGATTCTTTTCATGTTTTATTGACCTTTCCCATGTTCATAATTATTAGATTTTACATTCATATTGTGATTCTTTCTCTCCAGTTTCATAGTAACATCAGTAACTATATGTCCTAAAGTCTTTAATCTAGCATGCCATAATCACCCTTAAGGACCCTTATGTTTTCTGTGCAGTATGAAATGATGCCTTTGCTACTATCATTGATGATAAACCACATCCAATAAAGATAATCCTCAATTTACATCGACAAATGGGACTGGAATATTGGTCACTAAACAAGAAGTCAGAGTCATGACACTATTGAACTAGATTTCTCCATCGTGACTGCAGGCACTACAATAGTTGTAACGCAAGCCAATTGTAAGGCACAAAAAAATGCAATCACTAGACACTGGATGGTGTGATGGTTGTATCTTTGAGGATATGTCATATATAATTTTTATGAGGCTGTCATAGCTTTGAACAATCATTAAACTAATGTTTATGTCAGGGGTGAATTTCAGCAAATTCTGACAGATTCTGGAGGAACCAGTAGTGGAAATTTTGAGTAGTATGGAAAACACTTTGAGGCTCGGCTACTGTAACGTTCTCTACATGGGGCTACCTTTGAAAAATGTTCGGAAACTTCAGATCGTGCAGAATGCAGCTGCGAGAGCAATCATGGGCTTCCCCAAATATGCCCATGTTACACCAACACTCCGCAGTCTGCATTGGTTGCCGATCAGTTTCTGGTCACAGTTCAAAGTGTTGGTTATGACCTATAAAGCCCTTCATGGCACCGGACCAGATTATCTCAGGGACCGCCTTCTGCTGCACAAATCCCAGCGACCAGTTAGGTCCCACAGAGTGGATCTTCTCTGGGTCCCGTCAACTAAACAATGTCGCTTGGCGGGACCCAGGGAAGAGCCTTCTCTGTGGTAGCCCCGGCCCTCTGGAACCAACTCCCCCCAGAGATTAGAATAGCCCCCACCCTCCTTGCCTTTCGTAAGCTACTAAAAACCCACCTCTGCCGTCAGGCATGGGGGAATTGAGATCCTCTTTCCCCCTAGGCCTTTAGAATTCTATGCATGGTATGTATGTATGTATGTTTGGTTTTTATATTAATGGGTTTTTAATCGTTTTTAGTATTGGATTACTATTGTACACTGTTCTATTGTTGCTGTTAGCCGCCCCGAGTCTCCGGAGAGGGGCGGCATACAAATCCAATAAATAAATAAATAAACTGGCAAATAACACATCTGGCTGGCCCCAAAGTGGGGTGGGAATGGAGTTTTTCAATACCCTTCCCCTAGGAGTGGGGAGGGAATGGGGGTTTTGCAATATCATTCTCCTGCCATGCCCACCAAGCCATGCCAAACTCAAAGAACCAGTAGAGAAAATTTTGAATTTCTCCCTGGGTTACCTGAATCTTTCTAGATCACTGTTATTTAATATAGGCACTGCTTCTTTATACTACCATACCATACATGGCTGAGAAGCTGAATTGAAGCTGCTTTGGACTACATCATCCTTGGTGCACTCCGAGCTTCCTTTACTTACCACTCTTCATACCGTCCCTTTCAAAAATGAGGCAGCATAGCAGCGCTTTTAGGAGTAGAGGAAGAATAGTACAAACAGATAATTTGAAAAAATGCATTGCACCAGCCCTGTTCAAACACTACCCTCTCCTAACTCTACTTTTCTCCTAATACAGTGTTCCCTCGCTTTTCGCAAGGAATCTGTTCCGAGACCGCCCGCGAAAGTTGAATTTCCGCAAAATAGAGATGCGGAAGTAAATACACTATTTTTGGCTATGAACAGTATCACAAGCCTTCCCTTAACACTTTAAACCCCTAAATTGCAATTTCCCATTCCCTTAGCAACCATTCAGATTATTACTCACCATGTTTATTTATTAAAGTTTATTTAAAAAAAATATTTATTAAAGGCAGACGAAAGTTTGGCGATGACATATGACGTCATCGGGTGGGAAAAACCATGGTATAGGGAAAAAACCTGCAAAGTATTTTTTAATTATTATTTTTGAAAAACCGTGGTACAGACTTTCCGCGAAGTTCGAACCCGCGAAAATCGAGGGAACACTGTATATTCAAGTGTTGTGAGATTACACACATACACACACACCATTCAAACTTAAATATGAACCCGCTGGTTTTTTCTTCTTCCCTTCACATCGTTTCTCTTTTGGGTTTATAAGCCAAGAACAAGATTCAACTTTCCTCCCCATTAATCTACATGCTACTAAAAATGTCAGTGATATCTATGTGTAACCTTCAGCTAATCAAAACAATGGATTCCAGAGCAACCACTTTTGAAATAAGCTACCGCAAATGTCCTAATTTAAAGAATATGTCCAAAAACTAAGTCCCATAACTCTCACAGAGTTGAAATTTCAAGGACCCTCAGGCAATTTATATTCCCAGGCTTGTAGCCACTGTAGTACTACTACAACTGGCCATTGTAAATTCCAATGTTCCCTATCAGTTTCCCACCAGAAGACTCAATGGAAAGCTGGCAGAAAATTGGACGTGACTTGTGCCCACAGCTTTTTGTCAACCAATGGTCATTCTTTTTTAACAGAAGTAAATATTGACAAAGTACGTTCCAATGATTAGAAGGCTATTTTGTTATATACAAACTGCTCTGATAGCTTTGTCTGAACAAAAAATTTTATAATAGTCCTTTTTTGAGTTTTTATGTATAACTAATATGACCATTTAAGAAAAGTATATTGAATTTGACCTAAAAATAGAACTTTAAATTTTTTGTTTTCCAGAGATTTTGTCAAAACAATGTTTTCTTCTGCTTTGCATAAAACTGGAATATATTATAGAGCTGCACACAATGTGACAATTATATAACTCAACATTCTCCTTTAACAGTTCCTCAAGGCATTCAATCTGACAATATCACACATCTTAACATCTCATACAAACTGTATGCTACATAAAGAGTGCACAAATAAAGATGATTAAAACGGTATTTGCATATTTATACCTTTGAGTATTTGAGTTCCTCTGGCATTAGTTTCGGAGATAGTAGTTAAACCTGTTCTCTTGTATGCTGTTAATTTTTCGTAAATTAATATGCTAAGGGAATATATTATGTTTTACTCAGCTGATCTTTTAGATACAGAGCCCTTCTCAATATAATGCTCCCAAGCCATGAATTACTTATTCTGTATGAACTGACTAAAATCAGTGGTGGGATTCATTTTTTTTCCTTCCGGTTCTGTAGGTGTGACTTGGTGGGGGGGTGTCATCTGACTGAGAGGGCACAGCCAACCTAATGCCATTCATGGCCATGCCTACCCAGTGTTGTGAATCCGTCTGAGGCCCCTCAGGGAACGGCTGATCCTCTGCCGGCTTCCTGCTCAGAGGGGGAGGATGAGGAACAGGAGGTTGAGGCAAACGGGGAGGAGGAATCTCAGGCTGAGGGAGAGGGAGGACAGCCAGAGTCCCCCGAGAGGGAGCTCTCCCCAGCAAGCAGCCTGGATTCCTTAGATGAAAATGCACAAGCAATAATCGATCTCCGGCAGAGAAGAGCAACACAACGAAGGGGACAATTAGCCAGGTACTTTCAGCACTAAAGAGGCAACAGCTGGGTTTGGGTGTGGTGCTCTCTGGAAAGGCTGAAAAGGCAGACCCACCCTTCCTGGCTTGTGGAGTATTATCTTTGGGAGTCCTGGGACCTGGCTGTGATCTTTGGCGTCTTGGAATTCTGGTTTGTGACTTTGAATACTGAAACCTTGGGGGGAAAAGGTGTGGGTCTTATTCTCTACAGTGGTGGGTGTGCCAGCAAGAAGTCTGCTGTATTGTCTGGCCATCAGGACTCTGCTGTGAAGTCTCATAGCCTGCCTGTTGGGAAGAACAGGTTTTTCTCTGTGTTTATTTTTCAAACTATAAAGTGCTTTTGCTTTTACCAGCGTGTCTGGCTGCTTTTTCCAGTTGGTGTTGAAGTCTGGGGGCACCCAGACAGAACACCCAGTCACATGACTCTCCCACTAAGCCACGCCCAGAGCCTGGTAGGAAAAAAAATGAACTGTTGCAGTCTTTATTTCCATTTTTTTTCTGCCCAGCCCTGGCCTAATCTGTCAAAGGCCTCCTACTGAATGCCACCCGCTCTCTCTTCGCCAGTCGCATGCATCACCTGTTTCCGCTCCTTCACAGGCCCCCACCCTAGCTCTGCTTCCTCCCCCATGGTTACCTCTTTCTTCAGGTTACCTTCCTCCCGTGGCGGCTTGTCCAGAAGGCAAACTCTTTTCTTTGGTGTGACTGCGAGAAGTCTTCCAGCCACCACCTCTTTGCCAGCCACTTCCCCGGCAGTGGTGGCTGCTGGAGGCCACCAAAAACTACCGAAAGTCTTAAGCAAACCAAAAAAGCCGCTGCCATGCCATTGCCGCCCTGTTCCTTGCGCCGTCCACATATGCGCATCCATTGCCTATGGCACATGTGCAGATGGTGCAAAGAAAAGGGCGGTCATGGCACAGCAGTGGCTTTTTCAGCATGTTCACAGGCTCCAGTAATTTTCCGCGGCCTCCAGCCAGCCACTGCTACCGGGAAGCGGCTGGCAAAGAGGTGGTGGCTGGGAGGCCTTTTGCAGTCGCACTAAAAGAGAGAGTTACTCTTTTGTCACCAGCTACTGTGGGAGGAAGGTAAGCTGAAAGAAAGAGATGATTGTAGAGGAGGCAGCAGGGCTGGGATGGGGCCTGTGAAGGAGGGGAAATGGGATGGTGTGTGCAACTAGCAAAGGGAGAAGGTGGCATTCCCGACCTGGCAGAGGCAGGTGGTGAGCAACAGCTCTGAGGCAAGGCCGGAGCTGGGTAATGGCGCGTGCTGATCCGGCCAAGGTGAGCAGCAAGCAGGTGGCAGCCCGAGTGCAAGGGCTGAGCTGGGAAATGGTGTGTTCCCTGACATGGACTACACAGTCAACAGTTCCGGAGCCTTGGGGAATGGTGTAGCCTGGGGCCCCGACCCTGATCCAAGGCGAAGGTCGAGTGGGCAGCATGCATTGCTTACCTTTGCTGAACTGAGCTGGCGTCAGCAAAGCGACTGGTGAGGAGATTAGCCGGGCCGCATGATGAAGACATATATAGGGTGGGGTTGAGTAGGGTGAGCGCCAAACAGCCCGGAAAAATGAGTGGGCAGGCAGGGCAAGCTAGCGGTGAGCAGGCAGGGCAAATGGCGAGCAGGCAGAAGAGGATCATTACTGGTTCAGCAAACTGGTCAAATTTCCCTTGCCAGACCACCAGAACTGGTGCAAATCGGCTGAATACTACCTCTGACTATATTTCTCTACTCTAAATGTAAATCCTATTGTTTCTCCTTGTTAAAAGATATTCTGTTCCTCTCAGCGCAGTCTCATAATCTATCCAGATTAGACTCAATTTTATCCTGTCATCCTAGGTGTTGGTCAGATTCCTCCAATTGTAGCTCATCTATTAATCTGATAAGCAGATCATCAATTCCAATATTTGGTCCATTAATAAACATGTTGATTTGTGGAACCAAGACACATATCCCTGAGATGCTATCGGTTACCTCTCCAACTTGAGGTAGAGCAAATAATCCTGATTCTAAGTGCAGTTAGTCCACCAATCAAGGATCCACCTAAGTACACTATCCAAATTATATTTTAACAGCTTGTTAAAATTAAATAGATTATATACATGGAATTGTACTACTCCATTATCATAATTATCTTTTCAAAGGAGATACATTTTTTTCTTATCTGACATTTTTTCTTATCTGACCTGGCCATGATGACACTTGGCAATATCTGCTAAATGAGTCTTCTACAGTGCAAAGATAGTCCTTCCACCAGCAACTTCACTATTTTAGGAAATACCTCTCAAGATTTGGGAACTTGAAGACATTCAAAATGGCTTCTTTACCACATCTTTACTGATATAAGCCCTGCCCCTGAATATTCATTTAAAATCTATGCTACTCAATTATGAATTGGGAAAGACCCCACCTATCCCCATGTACTTAATGTCTCTCTTCCCATCTTTAATGTTTTTTTGTTAATTAATAATTCACTTAATTAAGTGAATAAATGAATACATTAATAAATATATCTTTTGGATGCAGAAGCAAAATAGCTGCTGACCTCCTTTGCCATATACGTTTGGTCATCTGTCACGATTTCTCTGCTCAGACTATAGATTTCTCCTCTCATTTGAAGTGAATTCTTTCTTTCACCTTTCTCTGGCTGTTGAATTACTTTGAAGAAATTTTGTGAGCCCCAGACTATTTTCTGCCTTCGCCCTTCTTATCCTCATTGCTACATTTCTGAGCTTTCTTGGCTGTTTGCCTTACCTTCCATTTCATATAAAGCATCTTCTTCAGCTTTAGCTCCTTCATAAGCTGCTTATTTAATTACACTGATTTGTTTTTAATGTCTCCTGGTTTTCTTCCTCACTGATACATTTGAGGTTCACTATCCTTAATTTCCTTTTTCAAGAAAGCCCAGCCCGCTACACCACGTTTGCCTGCAGTTACGGTTTTCTAGCAGCTTCCTCTTAGTAATCAAATCACCTTTTCTAAAGGACCATCCTTCAAGCAGTCTGTTCCCAACTGACTTGAATGTCTAGGGCAGTAATTTTCAACCTTTTTTGAGCTGTGGCACATTTTTTACATTTACGAAACCCTGGGGCAAATTGAGCAGGGCGGGGGGGGGGGGGGGGCTAAAAAAAGTTTGGACCAAAAAATTCTCTCTCTGTCTCTTCCTCCCTTTCACTCTATTTCTCTCTCCTTTCTCTCCCTTCCTCTTTCTTTCTCTCTCCATTCATCCCTCTTTCTTTCTTGGTCTCTTTCTCTCTCCCTCCCTCCCTCCCTCTATGCCTTTCTCTCTCTCTCCTTCCCTCCCTCTCTTTCTCTCTCTCTTGCTTTCTTTCTCTTTCTCTCTCTCTCTCTCTCTGTCTCTCTTGCTTTCTTTCTCTCTCTTGTTCTCTTTGTCTCTTGCTCGCTCTTTCTCTCTCTTGCTTTCTCTTTCTCTCTCTCTCTCTTGCTTTCTTTCTCTCTCCCTTGTTCTCTTTGTCTCTTGCTCGCTCTTTCTCTCTCTTTCTCTCTCTTTCTTTCTTTCTCTCTCTCTTGCTTTCTCTCTCTCTTGTTCTCTTTGTGTCTCGCTCGCTCTTTCTCTCTCTTGCTTTCTCTTTCTTTCTCTCTCTCTTGCTTTCTTTCTCTCTCTGAGCTTCGCGGCACACTTGACCATGTCTCATGGCACACTAGTGTGCCGCAGCACACTGGTTGAAAAACACTGGTCTAGGGAGATTATCAATCATTTATTTATTTATTTATTATTTAGATTTGTATGCCGCCCCTCTCCGGAGACTCGGGGCGGCTCACAACAAAATATGGCACATCATAACAAATCCAAATAGCTTTAAAAACATTTAGAAATATTTAAAAGGAACCCCATTTACTAGCAAACACACACACAAACATACCATGTATAAATTAAACATGCCCGGGGGAGGTGTTTCAGTTCCCCCATGCCTGACGGCAAAGGTGGGTTTTAAGGAGTTTACGGAAGGCAGGGAGAGTAGGGGCAGTCCTAATCTCTGGGGGGAGTTGGTTCCAGAGAGTCGGGGCCGCCACAGAGAAGGCTCTTCCCCTGGGGCCCGCCAACCGACATTGTTTAGTTGACGGGACCCGGAGAAGGCCCACTCTGTGGGACCTAATCGGTCGCTGGGATTCGTGCGGCAGAAGGCGGTCTCGGAGATATTCTGGTCCAGTGCCATGAAGGGCTTTAAATCATCCTGCTCATGGTTGTCCCAAAGGTGCTTTTCAAAAGGCAACTAGCCTCTTTTGGGGGGGGGGGGTTCCCCCTCAAAAATATTTCAGTTCTCATCCAAGAAGAACTGAAGAAGCGCCTTGCATGAGAAGAGAAACATTTTCAAGAAGAAAAAAAACCCTCAGAAAGTTCAGATACTTTTTGAAAAGCACCTTTGTGTAGAACTGAATGGGTTCCAGAAGAAATTGGGGGACTTCCCAGAAGCTTTGCCACATAATTGTGGTCACGTCCTGAAATCATACAGCAGCTGAGGCTTTCAATAGGATCAGACTCTGCAGGCTCTTATGACCCATCACTCCCTATACTCCCTGTGGTGTTCTGTCTGGGTTCCCCCAGACGTCAACACCAACTAAAAAGAGTAGCCAGACACGCTGGTAAAAAGCAAAGTCATTTTATATCTTTGAAAACAAACACAGATAACAAAAACTGTTGTTACAAACTGGAATGCTATGAAGCTTCACAGAAGAGTCACGACGGCCAGACAATACAACAGGCTTCTTGCTGGCACACACACCACTGTAGATAATAAAACCCACGCCTCCCCCAAGTTTTCAGCCTTCGAGGCCACAAGCCAGAATCAGAGACGCCAAGGATCGAAGCAAGGTCACAGGACTCCCAAAAGATAACTCTCCACAATACAGGAAGGGCGGGCCTGCCTTTTCAACCTTTCTGAGGAGAACCACACCCAAACCCAGCTGTTGCGTATTAGGGATGGAAATACCTGGCTAATTGTCCCCTTCTTTGTGCTGCCCTTCTCTGCCTCATATCTATGATGGCTTGTGCGTTCTCATCTAAGGACTCCAGGCTACTTGCTGGGGAGAGCTCCCCCCCGGGGGTCTCAGGCTGTTCTCCCTCCTCCTCGTCCTGACATTCCTCTTCCCCGTCTGCCTGGTCCTCCTCCTCCTCCTGTTCCTCATCCTCCCCCTCTGAGCATGGAGCCGGCAGAGTTCCAGCCGTTCCCTGAGGAGCCTCAGACTGAATCACAACACTGTGGTATACAAAGAAGCTGCAGATTCTGAAAATGACTGACACAGCTTAGAGCACCACTAGAGGGAAATGAATGATGAAACCAACCAGACATGGCTTAGAGCAGGGGTGTCAAACTCGCGGCCCGCAGGCTGGATACATTACACACTGGCCACGCCTGTGGCCAACTTAGCAAAGGGGACAAAAGTCGCAATATGTCCTGAAACGGTGCCGTGATAGCCTTGGAGTAGAGCAGTGTTTCTCAAATAGTGGAGTGCCCCTCCAAGGGGGGGTTATGATGCCAGGGGGGACGTGACCTCTGTGAATGTGTGGTCCCTCTCAATTGATTCCTCTAACCCAGTGTTTTTCAACCAGTGTGCCGTGGCACACTAGTGTGCCACGAGACATGGTCAGGTGTGCCGCGAAGAAGGAAGCTCAGGTTCCGGTCTCACAACTTTTTGCTGAGAGAGTGAGAGTGAGAAAGAGAGAGAGAAAGAAAGAGAGTGAGAGAGAGAAAGAAAGCAAGAGAGAAAGAAAAGAGAGAAAGCGAGAGAAAGCAAGAGTAAGAGAGAAAGAAGGCAAGAGAGAGAGAGAAAAGGAGAGGAAGGGAGAGAGAGAGAAATGAGCAAAAAGGGGAGGAAAAAAGAGAAATGAGAAAATGATTGAGACAGAGAATGAGAGGAAAGAGAGAGAAACAAAAGAGAGAGAGAAGTGACTCTTGATTTAAAGCATATGATAAAAAGCACCCAAAGAATAAGAGAGAGAAAAACCCAGCCCTCACCTGTTTTTATACACACACACATACACACAAGGGTGGGGAGGAGACAGGGATGGAAAAAGAGAGGAGAGTGTCTTAGGGTGTTATTTTGTGTCATTTTGGTTGGTGGTGTGCCCCAGGATTTTGTAAATGTAAAAAATGTGCCGCGGCTCAAAAAAGGTTGAAAATCACTGCTCTAACCGAAAACAGGCTCCACTGAGTTCTGTGGGATTTACTCCCAGGTAAGTGGGTAGAGAAGCCTTCCTCAGCCAATAGTTTGCTTGCAGCTTATAATAAGTAAAATAATAACTATTAACACTAAAATTCCATTGGGGTCCAGATCGAAGAGTTGGGGGGGAGGCGTGCAATGTTTACTTCTTCCTAGGGGGGTGGAGTAACAGAAAATAATTGAGAAGCACTGGCGTAGAGCTACTATTAAGGCCTACCTCTTGGCAATAAGAGCAGTGGAACACTTTTATTTATCTACTCTTTTATGCTGTGAACAGAATGTCACTTGGTGGCCCTGTCCAGGATCATTCGGTGCCTCTCCAGAGTCACATAAAGGAAGTTGTGGAACACCTGGTGAGAGTTGCTCAGATTTGTTCCCAGTTGGAACCAAGATGTAATGCAGGTCCATGTGAGATGCCTGGGTAAATAACACTCTACCTCCTTCCTAAGCGCTCTTTGCTTCCTTTGTTCCTTGCCTTCCTGTTTAGTTTTATTTTTAAATAAATTTTAGATATATTTTCCTTATTTATTATTTCAGTGTTTTAATTTTAATTGACTTTCTGTAAGCCATCTAGAGTCTATCTCTGGCAAGATAGGTTGGTCTAGAGGTTTAATACCGTAAATAAATAATAAAATATATTGTTTATGTTAGATTATTCTTCAAAAGCTTTTCGTAAGCTAAAGATATAGAGACTATACTTCACATCAAGGAGAATATGAACCACTCATAAAAATTTAATATTAAGGGGAAAAAACCTAGCTTTGTTCCACTCCCAAATAAATTGACACAATGAGAGCAAAATAATGACTCGGCTCTCAAAGCAAACTCATCCAATCATACAGGTCTGCAACCAATTTTGAATTGACACAAGGACCTTATGGAGGGGTATGATATCTATTGTTCTCAACCAGAACTGCTAAGCAAATATTATTTTCCTCTCTTTATACACTCTGTATACTATGTAAAATAGTGGTCTCAAACTCGTGGCCTGTGGGCCAGATGTGTCACATGCTGGCCACGTTCATCCCCATTTTAGCAAAGGGAGGGAAATCTTGTGATGCGAGTTTGACACCCATGCTATAAAATATAAAACATGAATTATCTATTCAAAGCTAGCAATTCACTCCTTCTTTACTGAGATAATCTTCTGCTGCTTATCACATTTGATTCTATGTTCACCTCTTTTTTTTTGACTAAGATATGTTTCAAAGAGAAAGTAGCTTGCTCTGAACATTAGAAATTAATTTCTTGAGGCTATAGTTTGAGAATTTCATTAGTTCACTGAGACTGGGGTTTTTTCCAAAAAAATTAGCAAGCTGACCCAACTGTAAATAATTCCCAAACATTTAATGATAGGATGAATTAACCTATGTGTCATATTTAAGTTGTATTAATTTTTTATAATCTTTTAATATTTAAAAAAAGCAAAAGCAATTCTTAAACTTTTTCTTACACAATAATGTTTCCAGTGACTGTTAGGGAAGACACACCCACTAATTACTCACATTTCATGCAGCAACTAAAAGGGGGAAAGGAAGAGTCTGGAATAAAAAGAGTTATTCAGAAAATGTATGAAATTTATGCTGATATGCAGATAAAAGTTGATCTCAGGTAGTTGAGATCAAACAGGTGTCATCCAAAGAATGTGGTGCATTTAAAAATAACTTCCATTTCCTTTTTCCACGACTTCAGAGGCAATGTCTCTTTCACAGGGTTGGCTTACAGGACAAATCTTACACATAATTTATTCATTTATTTATTCAATTTATATAGCCCATCTCAGTCAACTGATTCTGGGTGGCTTACAATTGTATACTGTATAGTGTATACACAAATCTCAAAACACCCCCCCCCCCAAGACAAATTTCACATTCTATGTCACACATAAGGCAATAGTTCGGAAGTGCCTTTAGTGCTCTTAACAAGGGATTCAAAAGAAATAATATGTTGTATTTAACCTGAAAACAAAAAAAACAATCAGAGAAAAGTTATTTATCAGGAAGGAAATAAATACTGCCAAAATCATGCGCAACAGTGCACGGTGTGATCCTCATTTTTAAATTGAAAACCAAATATATTGTAGTGGGTGAAATAATGCAACCCCTGCCTGACAGCACCTAGTTATTTCTCCACCTAGGATCACCCATCCAACTCCTCCACAAGGGATTGAAACATTAATGAGCGTTTTTTTCCAAAGGCATATTCATTTATAGAAAGGCTGGGAGGTGGATTTATACTCGGAAGATGCTGATTGGAGTTAATCAGCCTTCCCTAAATTTCAAACCCTCCAGACACGTTGACTGCCATGGTTTTCAACCCCAGGAAATAAATTCCAAAGCGGGTTCAGGAATTTAAGAGGTGGGGAAAGAGCGCAGCTCTAACCCTCTTGGCATGACCACATAGCCACCCAACCAGCCTGGTTAAAGCAAACCAAAGAAGCCTGCCTCTTGTTGCAGAGTCAGCCGGACCCATGGTTTAGCCAATTTAAAGTTGTAATTAGTTGTCCCATTATTATGGTGATTTTTGTAAGGGCATATACTTGAGACAAAAGTCGATCCTCTCTTATTTACAGTCCATAAATTGAGTGAGAACTGTTGCAGAAGATGAGATCAAGACAATTGCTGGGTCTAGTGTTGTTTGTTACTAGTTTGTTGGAGTCTAGATAACAGCATTCTAAAGAGTTGAGTGTATGGGTTCAGATGTACATTCATTTAGGGTCCAGTTGATATGAGGTAGGTCGAGGTCAACTTTCAAATGGTTTTTAAGAATGCTTTTTTAGATCTTTTAATATTATTTATATATTTTAATCTTTGTTGCCAGCCGCCTAGAGTCCCTAGGGAGGTGGGCAGCGTACAAATTGAATAAAATAAAATAAAACGAACTTTTTGCATCCTGGACGAGCGAGGCTCAAACTAGGGTGTCTTTTTTGCCCAGCCCTTGCTCAAGACCGATCCCCAGCCTCAAACATTCCCCCCAAGTACCTAAGGCAGCAGAAGACCCTTCAAGGATCCCTCCAGCCTGGGTCTACTTTCCCTCCGGGAACCCACAAATCAGAAGGCGAGCGAGGACGCGCTCTCTCCGCACAGACAACCCGGAGAGAGAGGCACCCCACCCACCCAGCCCCCCTTCACTCACCCAGGCTGGAAGGTCTCCCGTGGAGACGGTGAGCCGCACCGCCCGCTCCTCGTCTTGCAGGAAGGCGAGAGCCCGGCCCAGGCGGGAGTTCTTTCCGCCCCGGTGCCGCTGCACCCAGAAGAGGCATAACAAGGCGACCAGGACCCAGCTGAAGCTCAGCCCCAGATAACCCAGCAGGTAGATGGGGAAGACCAGCGCGAAACTCCTCGCGAACTGCGACAACAGCCCCGACAGGTCGACGCTGAGCAGCGACGGAGGCGGCTCGGAGTCGGACCCCGGGCTGACCCCGGGGGCTGCGGGAGGCTCAGCCCCTGCGCCACTCATGCTCTCCGAGGAGCGGCTGCGGCCCCTCTCCGTGGAGCGGCTGCCTCTGAGGCGCTGTCGGAGGGCGGGAAGCGAGGGAGGGCGCGGACGGGGTTGGCGGAGGCGTCTCCACACTTCTCCCTGCGACCGCCCGCCTCGCAGTTGATGAGGCCGAGCCCCGCCCCCCTGCCCTTGCTTCGGGTACGCGGCTTCCGGGTTCTGAGGGAGGCGGGGCTTGACGGGCGAGGAGCGAACCATTCGTGAGGGGAAAGGGGGAGACGGGGAGGCTGAGGCTGCCAAGCCTAGAAGAGAGAACCCGACACGGGGAGGTTCCAGTAATGGGCTGCTGGAGTGGGGGGGGGGACGCAGTGGGGGTTAGTAAGTTACTAATTATTGAATACTTAAAAAGTTTGTTTTTATTCTTCCTTCTCTAGTACTTTTAAAATAGGAAATCATTTAATAGTATGTTTTTACCCAAAAACCGCTTTAATTATTACCTAGAACTGAACTTTTATAGCAATTGAAGAAAATTGAGCTACTTGCCTAATCTGTTATCCTACTGAACCTTATGGGATCAGTACAAAACTTTAAAATGTTACTGTGCTCCTCAACAAATAATGCTGGCTATCCTTTGTCCTTTTTGTGGCTATTCAAATAAGGTGACTTAATCAACTGAAAAAGAGTCCAAGCACCTATTTGAAAGCCACTCCCCCCAGTCATATCACGTTTAAGCCATCCCCCCCCCAGTCACATAATTGTCAAGCCACTCCCACCTAGTCACATGGCCAGTAAGTCACTCCTATCCAGTCACTCGGCCATCAAGCCACACCCACAAAATAGGCCATGCTCACAGGGAAGCAATAAAAATTTTGGCAGCTCATCACTGGGAGGTTCCCTCTAACTGGGACTGTAGGTATTTCCCAATGTGTCAGTTTCCTCCTGTCTTTCTCTAAGCCTCCTCTGCATTTATTTGAACTTAATTGATATAGGGATTATTAGATTGTTCCTCAACAGGGTCTCATTCTTTTCGATCAGCCCACTGTTTTCAAACTTGGCAACTTTTCAGATGTTGTGGACTTGGCTGGTGAATTCTGGGTGTTGAAGTTCATAGATCTTAAAATTTTCCAAGTTTGAAAAATTTTTGGCCCAGCCCTTGCCTATACAGTACCCACTACTGGGCCTGCATATGCATCCATGGTAAAGGGTTGTTTTTTTTTTAAAGGTAGATGGTCATCCACAACATGCTTGCTTAAAGTATAATGTAATTTGCTAGCGGATTACCATTTTAATTGGAATGTCTAAAAGTAATACCAGAACTATTTTTTCTCCCACAATAATCACCCTATAAAAGGAAATTGTTTGTTATATCTATTATATTTAATCTCTCTATCAATTTTTTATCACCCATCTCGCATAAATGACTATTGGTAGTTTACAAATAACATCATAAAATAATATAAAACAGATGCACACTTTAAAAAAAACAAAAAACAAAGTTGAAATTTTACAAATTAAAAGTTAAAAATGAACATTTAAAAGATTAGATTGAGAAGGAACAACTGGGCCCAAATCACTGGATGAACTTTCATGGAAGACACTAGTATAGTGACCTCGGAGAGGGGCAGCATACAAATCTAATAAATTATTATTATTATAGTGATGGAGAATCTTTTTGTTGCCATGTGCCCTAAGTATGCGAGTGTGCACCAGCACTCCCATGTGCCAGTACCCAAAATGTGTGGCCTCTCGCCTATGTGTGCACACATCCATGCATGACTCGAGTGATGGGCTACGAGACGGAATGCTAAATTGCACTCATCGTCGCGGCTCATAAGTTCTTACTATTTTTAATACAAGTTTTATTACAATTTTTTTCATCAAAACTATTTTATGAATTGAGTGTTGACTGGGTCACATCTTAAACATAATCATAATTTTAATATATTCTAATCTTCCCAATTTTTCAATATTCATCTTTTATATAATCCTTTATCTTAAATTAATCATTTTTCACCATATCTTATTATTTCAGCTTCTGTCATATTATACTATTTCCCTAATTTGTTATCATTTCTTGTTCAATTTTTACACAATAATAATAATAATAATAATAATAATAATAATAATAATTTATTAGATTTGTATGCCGCCCCTCTCCGAAGACTATGTCACTATCACTAACACTATCACAACGTCACTATGTGCCCTCTATTTCTCTTATTTTACAATTGCATCAATTTGTTTACCATGTTTTTTCATTTCTGGAAGCATCTCTCAAATTCTCCCTTCCCCATCGTTAACATTTTAAATTTTCACCCTAATTTGCATTATTATCAAAATTCATAATATTATTAAATTAACTATTTTTACATTCCCATCTACTTAATTTTATCTTAAACAAGTTCTATTCATTCATCCTTACAAAATAATCACTTATCACCATGAATTTGTTATTCCAGTTTGAATATTATTCTCTTTATATAATTGCTTATTATTTCATTGTTCAATTCTTTCACATAAATGACATCACAATGCACCCTATAATTCTTCTCTCACACAACTACTATAGCATTTTAAATTCCCTCTAATTTAAAAGTCTATCAAAATTAATAATATTATTACATTGTATATTTTCCCATTCCCATTTACTAATCTACCTTATTATATATCTTTAATAATACTCCATTATTATTTCTCCTTTCTAACAGCATTATTCTCCTTTATCCATCTCTCCATCTTTTTACTGATTTTTTTGATCAGCCTTTTGACCCACTCTACTCTCAGTTCTCTTTTTTAGTTTTTTACAGTATATGTGTTGCATTTTATCTTCTGAATCTCTTTATTTCTTTTTGCTGTATTGTTTGAGCATCTCTCCTTATTATTATTATTATTAGACTTGTATGCTGCCCCTCTCCGGGGACCCGGGGCAGCTCACAACATACAATGCAAACAATAAGTATACAAATCTAATAGTTAAAAATATAGCTAAAGCCAATTAATATAAACAACAGTCAATTTACTCAATGATACCCCGACATAACATTAATGGTCAGAACAGGGGGGGGGGCATATACTGCCCCACGGCTGGCGACATAGATGGGTCTTAAGGCTTTTGCAGTAGGTGAAGAGGGGGAGGGCAGTACGAATCTCTGGAGGGACTTGATTCCAGAGGGCCGGGGCCGCCACAGAGTAGGCTCTTCCCGTAGGCCCCGCCAAACGACATTGTGTGGGACCTGATCGGTCGCTGGGATTTATGCAGCAGAAGGTGGTCCCGCAAGTAATCTGGTCCGATGCCATTTAGGGCTTTATAGGTCATCACCAACACTTTGAATTGTGTCCGGAAACCAATCGGCAGCCAATGCAGGCGTGGAGTGTTGTCATCAAAACTTTCCTTAGTCTCTTCCAAGTATTTCCCTTTAACTGTTTTTTTAATGGAGGGATTTTCTCCTTTTCCTCTCTACTCTTTCTACATTTCAAAAAAGTTTATGTGATACTGTTTACCTGATTCTTAGCTTTTAATACTTTCTCTTCTATATTCTTAACTTCTGGCATCACATTTAAATTTCCCTCTTCAAATTCCTCTTCCGTTTCCTTTTCTGTATACTGTATTTCAACAAATTTCCTGTGTCTCTGTTGCCTATTAAAGCCACATTTTTCAACATTGGAAATAGCTGTTCAAACATCTGCAGCTCTATTTTATGACAATTTTAGTAGTTATTAAAATCTCCCCAATTATATCTCTTTCACAATTTGCCAAATATTAAAGTCTATTTAATTTTCTTGTTTCTATTCTTTTTTTCCTTTCTTCAACTCTTCCTCTTTTCTTCAGAAGCAAAATATTCTCCTAAATTATTAATCATCCAATTCCAGAAATAATCAAATCCAGTTAAAAGGCTGTTTTCCAAGAAAGAGGGGGGGGGCTCATCGGAGCCCTCTATTTTCCAGCCTGTTTCCACCGTGACATCAAACTAGAAGCTCAATGAGCTAATTATTGCTTGTTGTAAGCAATATTAGTTTGGGGTACAAAGACAGTCAATTCAGTTTATATGATTTAATTTGTTCTTACCCAGCTATTCTAATTTATATCACAAATTTTGATAAATAAACTGGGATTTAAAAGAAAGAGGAAATCCACACATTATTTGATCCTCCCAGATATCTTTAGACCAGGGGTCCCCAACCGCCGGTCCGCGGACCAGTACCGGGCCGCAAGGCATGTTGCACCGGTCCGCGGAGTCAGCAGCTGCTGTGGAGCCGGTGAGTGCCAAGCTGTTTCCTGTCTCTTTCCCCTCACGTTCACTTGGGATCGCCATTTGCCTCGGGCTGAGAAAACCTTTGCTTGCTTGCTTTCTTCCTTTCCTGTCTTTCTTCTCTCGTCAAAAGTGGTCTATTTCCTCCTTGCAAAGCCCTTGCAAAGCCCTCGCTCTGCCTGCAGCTCAAACGAAAAGGCTTTGGCATTGTGCAGCTCTTTTTTTGCTAGGCTCCCCCACCCTATTCCCGGGGTCCTGGGTGGGAGCGAAGCCAGGGGTGTGTGTGTGACCATGAAACCCCCACCACCAGCTCTGGTAATTTTCTTTTGGAAGGATTCCTTGCTGCAAGAAAATTACCAGACCTGGCAGTGGTGGGCGCTCCAAGCAGGCAGCGATCGCAAAGGAAGGTGACTGTGTCCGTGGAGGCACCTCCCCCTGCTCTGGGATTCCTTGCTGCAATCCCAGCCGGAACGGGGGGGGGGGGGGATGTCCTCTGGAACTGCTGAAAGGCAAACGGCAGTCCCGAGTGAACAGGAGGGGAAAGAGACAGGAAACCGCCCCCTCCTACCCTCCCTCCCTCTGTCACCTCAACTCCCCTGCAAAATTAAAAAGGGGGGGGGAGAGAGACAATGGAACGATAAGCTAAGCCCCCTTTCCGCCCCCACCAGGCCATAGAAAAATTGTCTTGCTGAAACTGGTCCCTGGTTGAAAAAAGGTTGGGGACCACTGCTTTAGACTACTATTCCCAGATCCAGCAGCAGGTGGCTGGATGGAGTCACTGAAGCAATAGTTGTGAGCAGTGAAGGGCTACCAATTTTTTTACGACTACACTGTGGGCATGGCTTAGGCAGGACTCCCTGCATTTTCTTTCAACATCTTTCAGTGCAAATTGGGTGCTCGGGGGTGGAGCTCCATTTTCGCTACCCTACTGCATTTCCGCCTGTCCGGGCAGTAGCTCACCCTTGGGCGTGAGCTTAAATGAACTCCAGAGGATGGTAGAGAATAAGAAGGCCTGGAGGAACATTGTCCATGGGGTCACAATGGATTGGAAACGACATTGCAATTAACAACAACAAACTGAGGAAAATCCGACTCAAAATATTTATAAAAGCTTGCTGAATCCCCAATTAATTAATCAGTGTGGCCTTTTTTCCATTGTGAATCTGCATACAAATTACATTTATTCAACACATTCTTAAATCCATATTAATCCTTGGCTTTTACTTAGACCAATTATCTTGTATGGAGGTTTATAATTCCAAATAATTTGATGCAGGGAAATTAATTTACAAACTAATTAATTTGTAATTTATATGGAAAATTCATAAAGTGGATATATGTAGTGTATAATACTGCTTTTAATACCACTGCCTACATTTAAATAATCTCTTAGTAGCTGTGTTAACATTAATTTAAAAACAGATTAAAAAGGCACATGTATTCATAAAGGAAAATAAAATTTTCTTAATCAGAAATTACTTTATTTACATCTTATGGATATTTTCATACCACATATCATGTTTTATTTAACTGCTGACAAGATTATCATAAAACAAAATTTTAAAAATGCATTTTAAAACAAAGTAATAATTGCAAGCAAATAAAATAGTTAAAATGGGATCATATTTTTAAAACTACTCAGTCAAGATATGTTGTGAATCCTAGCCTAGCCAATATAATTTTTGTGCAGCGTCTTGCACAAATCCAGACAATACAGGTAATCTTTGATTTGTTACCATAATGTCTCTCTGTCCCTTAAGATCAACAAACAATGTGGAATCTGTTGTAGGAAAACTGCATCATGGATCATCATCAGGCCAATTGTCAAAGGGCACCAAGCAGCTCCTGAATCTAGGTAGTTCTTGCAATAAATTCAAGAGACTGAAAGCACAATCAGGACATCAAAAAAACAATTATCTCAAAAGAGCACTTCATCTGTATAACATTGTCAAAATGTTCTCGGGTTACTAATTCCAGAAATGATTGTTTTTCTCATTTCTTTTTGTTTCCTGTCAATAACTTCAGTTCCTAGGCTAGTGTTTCTCAATTTTAACAACTTTAAGATAGGTGAATAATAACTCCCAGAATTCCAGCATTGAAACAATTGAATATTGAATCAATATTCTTTTTCTCCCACAATCTTACATAATTAGCAATATCAATAGCATTCATTCATTCATTCATTTATTCATTCATTCATTCATTTATTCATTCATTCATTTATTAGATTTGTATGCCGCCCCTTTCCGTAGACTCGGGGCGGCTCACAACATAATAAAACAATTCAAAACAAATCTAATAATTTACAATTTAAAAATTTAAAATAGTTAAGAAAACCCCATTTTTAAGCAGACATACCTACAAACATACCATACATAAATTATATAGGCCTGGGGGAGATATCTCAATTCCCCCATGCCTGATGACAAAGGTGGGTTTTGAGGAGTTTACGAAAGGCAAGGAGGGTAGGGGCAGTTCTAATCTCTGGGGGGAGCTGGTTCCAGAGAGTCGGGGCTGCCACAGAGAAGGCTCTTCCCCTGGGGCCCGCCAACCGACATTGTTTAGTTGACGGGACCCGGAGAAGGCCGACTCTGTGGGACCTAATCGGTCGCTGGGATTCGTGCAGCAGAAGGCGGTCCCTGAGATATTCTGGTCCGATGCCATGAAGGGCTTAGATTTATATACCCCTTCTCTGAGGAGTTTAGAGAGTCAGCATATTGTCCCCAATAATCTGTGTTCTTATTTTACCGACCTCAGAAGGATGGAAGGCTGAGTCAATCTTCTGACTGTCAGGAACAAACTCTTGGCAGTGAGTAGAGTCAGCCTGCAATATTGCATTCTAACCAGATGTGAGTTCTAATTTACCTTGCTTCCTCACACGCCATGTGGCCGTGCCTGCGCATGTGCAGTGGCAAAAAAGAAAAAGAAATTTCAAAATTTCAAAAAGTCAAAAAGTCAAAAGCAAGATGGTTTGGCTTCTGCACATCCTCAGAAGAGGGGAAAAATCCAAACAAAAAAAATCCAATCTTTTTAAAAAGATGGCAGCGCCTACAGACCGGCACCAACCAAACCAGTTTCATGATGTCATCATGACGTCACCAGCATGTCGCTACCAGTTCAAACTGGATCGAACCAGAAGGAATCCATCTCTGATTCTAATCATTGCGCCATCATTGTTCCAGTGGTTAGAATGCACGACTTTACCATTCACCACATGACTTTTAAAAAAGTTAAACATCATAACTTGTAAACTCAAACATTTATTTCCTTTGAAAGATGACAATCCATTTTTTGGTTATAACGGAATTTGTTACCCTCTTTGTCAGTTCATTAGTATTTGCTACAGGACATCTTCATCTTTTACACTTGTTATTGTAATTAACAATAATGTAAATAACATTTTCAGTAATAATCTATCAGGGAATCAAGTGTAAAAAATGTATCCATCCGTACCCATTCCCCAAATCCATTGTTTTATGAAATGCAAAAAGCTGGGGCTCACAATGATACACTTATTATGTGCCTTCAAGTTGTTTTTGATTTAGTGTTCTCCTAGCTCTCTTTTCTCACCATGTTCTTAGCATACTCAGACCACTGTCCATCCACTTTCCTTGCTGCTTGTATAGCTCTTCCTTCCATCTTTTCCATGAATATAAGTTTCCCTAGATTATTCTATGTATGTGTAAGGTAGACAATTTCCAAATTTGATAAATAAATAAATAAAATAAAACCTGTATTAACTATCCCAAAGGTGCTTTTTCAAGAGGCAACTGGACTTTCTTCTTTTTTTGAAGACGTTTCACTGAAGTTTCTTGGATGAGGAATGAAATGTATGTCTTCAAAAAAACCCAAGGAATTCCAGTTGCCTTTGGGACAACTATGCTCAGGATGACTGGGAATCTTCATAGATATGTATTAACTAGTTGTCCAAGTTAAATTTCTAGGATTACTGTACACTAAATTATTCAAATGTGAATTGATAAATGAGGTTGCTTCTGCACCCTACATTAGGTTAAAAAGTGGTGTGTTATTTTGTGGGCCAGTATAATGTGCAAACAGGGGGGTCCTTGCTGCTCTTCAGCCTGACTTAATTGGGGAATTTGTGAAAGGTAAAAGGCATAATCACTATACATGGAAAGTGAGACCCTCTAACTTCTGGGTTATAGGAATTCTTTTCAAAATAATTGCTATATTCTCTGGACTAGATTGTAATGGTGCAAATCAATGATGATGTTCGTCCATCGTGTTCGAGGAAAACCTTGACATCTAATGGGTTGTGGATTGTACACAATGTGTCCGCAAGTGGCTGGTAAGGCCTATATGGGCACAAAATATTCTGCCACATGTTGGGCAGACATGTGTGGGCACCATTGTCACAGCATTTGCATTTGCAGTCCTGGCTTTGTGAAATGCTCGCTTCTCTATTGCTCTGAATGTACTTCTGGCCTCAGTTGTCTGGCAGCTTTGGTAGATCAGCATGTGCAAGTCAATATGCATTAAATAAATGGATTAGCGTTCCAATTGAATTTATTTCAGTGGTTTTAACAATAGTATGCTAAATTTGGAGTTGGAGTCAAATTTCCAAAGCTGGGAAATTACACCTGAGAGATTTATGAATTAGACATTAACAGTGATAAGAGAGATGGTATCCTACAATGAAGACTAACATTATTAAAACTACATGTTGATAGAAACATAGAAGACTGACGGCAGAAAAAGACCTCATGATCCATCTAGTCTGCCCTTATACTATTTTCTGTATTTTATCTTAGGATGTCTGCCCAACATGTGGCAGAATATTTATCACAGGCATGTTTAAATTCAGTTACTGTGGATTTATCAACCACGTTTGCTGGAAGTTTGTTCCAAGGATCTACTACTCTTTCAGTAAAATAATATTTTCTCATGTTGCTTTTGATCTTTCCCCCAACTAAGGTCAGATTGTGTCCCCTTGTACTTGTGTTCACTTTCCTATTTAAAACACTCCCCCCTGGACCTTATTTAACCCTTTAACATATTTAAATGTTTCGATCATGTACCCCCTTTTTCTTCTGTCCTTCAGACTATACAGATTGAGTTCATTAAGTCTTTCCTGATACGTTTTATGCTTGATGTGATATTTCCTCCAAAATTATATACAGTATTAAAAAAATTTCATTGCTATAAGTACCAGTAGGATCAATTTTCTCCTCCCCTAAATAACTATAAATAACTATTCCTTTTCTTATTTTTATTTCTTATTTTTAGCCACGCCATGATTAATCCCACACACTTTTCTCTTAAATCTCCAAAAATCATCCCAGAAGAGGCAAAGAGAGAGGATACTTCATTTCCCAGAATCCTTTGCGGTCGACGACCTCATTTGTCCCGCCCCGCCCCCCTACTCATTCCATTGGTTCCTGGGATGGGCTCGGCCTATCAGATGTGATCTTGCTTTGAGTTTGTTGCCAAGGAAAACTGCAAACAGGGTTGCCTAGGTTTCCTAACGCAGCTGCGGCCTACAGATTTTCCCTAGCCCGAAGCCTGGCAGGCGCCGGGTATGCTGCGATCCGCGACCGTGAAGAGCTGCGATGGAAGGCGATAAGGTGAGTGGCGGTTCTTAGGCAAAGGCGGGAA
Organism: Erythrolamprus reginae; assembly: GCF_031021105.1. Lineage (NCBI taxonomy): Eukaryota > Metazoa > Chordata > Lepidosauria > Squamata > Dipsadidae > Erythrolamprus > Erythrolamprus reginae. The sequence goes on from NC_091963.1 coordinate 13,554,077, forward strand.
AGGAGGAGGCGGAGGAAAAGAGATTCTCTTTCTTTTCAGCTTGCTCATTTGCGATATCTGTTCCGGGGAGAGGAAGCTGTCTGGCTTTCGCCCGCAGGTTAGGCAAGGCTAAACGAAAATAAATACCTCTGTCCCGCGGCGCATCTCTTGAGCTTAGTACCGGCCGGACAACGCATCGCTTCCACCACGATTCACTTCTTAACTAGGTGGGAGTATCGTGTAAATTTGCCCTAATACCTCTGCTGAACCGTGAATCCTAATCTATAGGCGGTGGTTTGTTTCGATAAACTATAGTTAAGCATACCGGGGCTTAGTATAATGCACGAACTAGATCTCTGTCCGGCTGTATAGGCTTATCTGGAGTTAAGCCAGGTAGGACGGATTGATTTCTGAGCGAGTATGAGTGGGATTCTGCTGCATGCAATCCGTTCACATCACTGCCAAATTTACAGGTAGTTGACTTAACAGCCATTTCATGACTGCTCAAAGTTACAATGGCACTGAAAAAAATTGATTTATGGCCATTTTTCACACTTAGGACCATTGTAGCATTCCCCATAGTCATGTGATCAATTCAGAAGTTTGGCAACTGTTATGTATGTATGACAGTTGCATTGTCCTGGGGTTATGTGATCACCATTTATGACCTGACAAGCAAAGTCAGTGGGGTAACCAGATTCACTTAACTACTATGCTATCAGTTTAACAACTGCAGTGATTCACTTAACAACTGCTTAAGAAAAGCTGTAAAATGGGGCAAAACTCAATTAAGTGCCTTGATTAGCAATTGGAATTTGGGCTTTAATTGCGGTCCTAAGCTGAAGACTATCTATAGTTTGGGCTAAATATGGTAAATGAATTTAGGAACCATACAAAGCTGTGTTTTGCAAAATTACATTTTTGTTTGTTTGTTTAAGAAAGTCTAGCTTCCTTTTTCATTGCTATAAAACCCAATACAGTAGTGTTTCTCAAACTTGGAACTTTCATATGTGTGAACTTCAACTCCCAGCCCCTGCTGGCTTGGGAATTCTGGGAATTTAAGTCCACATAGCTTAAAGTTGCCAAGTGCAAGGAACACTAATTTATAATACTGTACTGTGTATACACTATTATCTAATCAATTGTGATCTTTTCATAATTTAGTGTTAACTACAGTTCAGCATCATAGATTCAAAAGTGGATTTTATTGAGGTGGTTTTCCTAAATGGATGATAATATAATGATGATGCCAATTTTAGATCCAGCTAGACCTTTCTAAAGCATTCCAAGGTACTTCCTTCTTAATAGGATAGTAATTTCCTATTTCTACTCATGCCATACCATCAGCAAGGAGTGCTGGCTTATTGGCCCTTGAAGAGAGCCTTTTCTGCCATGGCACCTTCCATTAATTTATTTTCTGAGCATGAACTTTGTTTCAAACTTCCTTCAGAATTCAAAAATTGCATGTTCTGAAGCACCTTTAATTTTAAAAAGCTATTTAATAAAACAATTCTATAACTATCGTCTTGAGGTCTTGCTATTAGTCTTTTCAGCCCAAGTGAGTTCTTTAGCTTCTCTAGGTTTCTGTCACTAATAACAAAACGTTTCTGGTGCTAATAACAAAAAAATAAAAGGAAACTGAACTGCTATTATAGTTTCAGGTACTGTTAATCTATTCTTCAAGTGAGGTACACATTTTCTTCCTTTTTCCCCTTTTTTAGAAAAGAACTAAAGATGATACTTGGAAATCAGATGAACTAAAAAAGCATCTTAAGGTGAACAATAATTCTACCTTAACTTTTTGTTAAGCACTTGAAAATACATTAAGAAATGAGGCATGTCAAAGAGCTTGGATATCATAGTAGAATTTACTTCCTTGTTTCTATGAGTATCAGATTTGTATCAGATTATAGATTTTTTTTGAGAGATCATATACATGTAAATCTATTTAAAATTAATATATTATTTGTATATACTTCTATTTACCTCCAGAAGTCAGGCCTATTTTGAAGGCAGCAAAGAAAAGTGTAATAAACTAATAATACGAATGTAATGTTACTAGCTAAATTTTTTAAAACTGGTTTTTTTGGCTTTCCGAAAAAATCTGAATTGAAAATTATATTCACATTATTTATTTGAGAAAGTATAACAGAGTTACAGATGATAGCTAGGGATGGCAGAGAAGGCTTGTCCTTACTTTGAACAACCCTTATGTTATGTATGAGATCATGATTTGCTTGACCATTATTTGTTAAGTAAATGTATGCTTTAGTTTAATGCTTTGTTTGAACTCAGCTAGTGTACATGTGAGTGAATGTATATATGAGTTATATGTTATCCATCCAGTTTGTATGATTTCAAAGAGCTGTTAACTTTTCAACTATTAATCATTATAATAATTGCTGTGTGAGATGTGAAAGGAAGGATGGGTACAAAAATTTACTCTTCTCAGATCTTATTTCTTAAGAGAAACCATAGCTTAGTACAAAGATCCCCAAACTTGGAAACTTTAAGACTTGTGGACCAACACCCAGAATTCTCCAGCCATCTATGTCTTAAAGCTTCTAAGTTTTGAAGACCTCTGTTTTAGTACATTATGTCTCAGAATTTGTCTATATGTATATCATTGCTTTCTTACGTATATGCTAGAAGGATAAATATTAATATCATGGTAAATTGTTTATTTACCAGTTACAGTAATTCTGGAAATGTCATAATCATTTCTCATCATCATTCCAGTTACAGTAGATGTGCAGAACGTAATTTTAAAATATGTTTTTGGCCCTGGTGGGAAAAAAGTGCTCTCTTCTTTCTCATTATCTTTGTGTATTTCTTCTGTAATTGTGCCAAACCAAACTTTTTACAATATTGATCTTGACTCGGTAGTCACCTGATCACATTTCAGGGACTTAGAACTGGCTCACATTTACAACGGTTTCAGTATTTTGTCACCACACGGACACAATTTGAAACATTTTTTGTCAATTTCTGGCAAAAAAAGGTACCTATTCAGGAGAATGGATTTTCTTAATGACTATCTTTGTTTAATTACTGTTTTGAATTACTTTATCACTTGTAAAAATGGTTGTAAAATCAAGGCCACATAGTGTCTCAACTTATGACTGCAATAACTTAATGATTATTACAAGTCTGGGCTGCATGGTAGTCGTAAATCAAGGACTATCTTTATTAGAATTATATTATGTAGCTGAAAAAATTAGAGGGCTATCCTTACTGATTCTTATCACAGTTACCATAAGGATTGCCATTTTTAACACAATTTGTCCTGCAAATAGAGTTTTCCTGTTTGCAGATCTTTTCCAGAAGAGCGAAAAGCTACAACTTCATAGGCTAAAACTGATGTATAAAAATATTTCTCTTTTCCAGGTCTCTCGATCCAATAGTCATTCTGAAGACAAGAGGCATCATCACAGAAAGCCACGAGACAGTGGCAGAAACGAAGATGAAGATCATGACAGCAGCAAAGCGGCTTCAGAGAAAGATTCAGAGAAGGACAGAGTTAAATTAAAAGAAAAATTAGGAGAAAGAAAAAGATTTAAATCAAGTGAAAGACACAGAGACGAAAGGAGGGATAAAGGAAGAGAGAAAGATCAACCCAGAGAACAGGAAAGAGAGATTAAAGTAAATCATGAAAAAGATACCAAAGAAGAAAAATATGTCTCTGGAAGAAGTGGTGAAAGGCACAGTGGTAAAGAGAAGGACAGGAAACCTAAGAAAGATGAACCCAACCAAACATTACCACGAAATAATGTAGACAAGGAAAGAGATAAAGAGCATGAGAGGAGGAGGAGGAAAAGCAGCACTGGTGAGTTGGTTTGCTTATGTGCTTATTTTGCAATGATCTGACCCACATTATTTTGTACATGAAAATGAATTGGGGGCACTTTCATCTATTTTTGTTTCATCAAGAGTAGTTTTTCCATAGTAGACCGAAAGGTGAAGAGTTAGTAGTCTGTCGCAGTTAGGAAAAGTTAGATATTTTCAGGTGTCTATTTTTGTAACAAACTTCAGGTACTTTAAAAAAAATTATAATGTAGATTTTATCTTATCAAATACAGTAGAGTTTGTACAATTCAAGACAATATTCTAAATTTTTGAGGTGTTATTTTTAGATCATTCAAAACTAAAAGATGAAGAAAGAGTAAGAAAGCAACATTCAGAGAGAAAGGTAAGAGAAATAAAAAATAAGCAATTTGTTTGTAACGTCAGGTAAAATTGAAAAAAAAAATAGTTCAGTGTGTATAGAGACAGCTCCAGAAATCACATTGGATACAATATATTTGGGGTTTTCTTTTTTATAGACTTATCATCCATTTGACTTGGCATAACGTCTTATTCTTGAAATGAAAGAAAAATTCAGAACAGCTTCCTAAGAGCAAAATGTGGCATTTGAAGAAATGCCTCACTCACTCACTCACTCACTCACTCTGTATGTGTTATAAAATATTCTGGTTATATATATGGGTATGGATGTGATAACCAGTTTGGTGTACTGATTAAGATTCTGTCCTAGAAACTAGGAGACTTTAGGCCAGTCACTCTCTTTCATAGGCTTGTTATGGGGAAAATAGAAAGCAGGAATTTTAAGACAGTGTACCACCTTGTGTTGACCAAATATATATATTTAAAAGTAGGACAAAAATCTAAATACAGTGGAACCCCGACATAAGAGCTGCTCTACTTAAGAGCAACTCGAGATAAGAGCTGGGAGGGGAGAGATATTTTTGTTCTACTTACAAGCCCAAATTCGAGATACAAGCGCCAAGGAGCTGTCTCCTGAAGCCAAACGCTAACTTCCGCGTTCGGCTTCAGGAGACAGCTGCGAAGCGGCGCGCGTGTTTTAAAAGGTTGCAGCCGGCCTGGGGGGCTCGGGGGGGGGGTGCTTGCAGCTTTCTTTCTTGCTCTTTTTCTTTCTCTCTTTTACCTTCCCTTCCTCTATTTCTTCTTTTCTTTCTCCTTCCCACCTTCTTCCCTCCCTCCCTCCCTTCACTCATTCCTCTCTTACTCTCCCCTTTCATAAGTTTCCTTGCTTCCTTCCTCTGTTCCTGTCCCTTCCCCCTTTCTTTCTTTCTTTCTTTCTTTCTTTCTTTCTTTCTTTCTTTCTTTCTTGCTCTTTTTCTTTCTCTCTTTTACCTTCCCTTCCTCTATTTCTTCTTTTCTTTCTCCTTCCCACCTTCTTCCCTCCCTCCCTCCCTTCACTCATTCCTCTCTTACTCTCCCCTTTCATAAGTTTCCTTGCTTCCTTCCTCTGTTCCTGTCCCTTCCCTCTTTCTTTCCTTCCTTCCTTCCCACCCTCCGTCCATTCATTCACCCATTCCTCTCTTGATCGCTTAAAGCCGGTCCCTGGTGCAAAAAGGGTTGGGGACCTCTGTCCTACAGGATTGGGTGGCAGAGAAGTTGAACATATGTAAATTTAAAAGTTTAAGAAAGTTTACAAGTTAAGTGAAAGAAACTTCATTATTCATTTATATGTACATGTACATTTCTTCATTAAAAACATGTCTTTCTGCATAATTTAGACTAACTTTGTGAGTTTTTTGAGGGCTGGAACCAATTAAAATTATTTACATTAATTCCTATGGGGAAAAGTCGTTCGAGATAAGAGCTGCTCGACTTAAGAGCCCAGGTCCGGAACGAATTAAACTCGTATCTCGAGGTACCACTGTAATATAAAATTATTATTTCTAATCTTGAAATTTAGGAATGTCAATGATATATATAACAATCTTTATTAATTTCATTCTGTTTTACATACAACTTACAACAATCCTGCATTCTGCATCAAAATGTATTTTATTTATAGAAATATTAGATTCAGTTTTTTAAAGTGTGCATCTTCCTCTGAGGATCAACCAATATAGACATTCTGTGGGGAAGTATACTAGTACCACCTTAATGCTGACTTTGTGCCTGGGCAAAGGAGGACCTCTTTTAAATATGTGTATAACAAGAGATTGGTTTTCTAGATTTTACAAGCCAATAGCAAGCTCAGTCTCAGAAAATGATTTTTTGTATGACCAAAGAAGTGGGATCTGCTTATGAGAGAGATATTTAGTTAGTTTATTAGAAAATTGATATGATCACCTGACACACTAAGGTGATTTCAGATGAGTTATAAAAACAAGACCCCAAATTCCAAACCTAACAAACATCCAACCTCTGGCAACAACAGTCAAGCTTTGCCAGCCAATTACAAACCAGGAGGAACCCATGACTGCAAATTTGTAATACATAAGTATCAAAGAAAAACTTAAGGAAAAAGATTACAAAATTAGCATAATGAAGAGTATGTATATACAGTGATACCTTTTCTTAAGAACTTAATTGGTTCTGGGACGAGGTTCTTAAGGTGAAAAGTTTGTAAGACGAAACATTGTTTCTCATAGGAATCAATGGAAAAGCGATTAATGCGTGCAAGCCCAAAATTCACCCATTTTGCCAGCCGAAGCACCCAGTTTTGCACTGCTGGGATTCCCCTGAGGCTCTCCTCCATGGGAAACCACACCTCCAAAATTCTGTGTTTTTGTGATGCTGCAGGGGAATCCCAGCATTGCAAAAATGAGTGCTTTGCTGGCAACAGAAGTCCGGAGGTGGGGTTTCCCAGGGAAGGGAGCATTAGTGAAATCGCAGCATCGCAAAAACACCGAAATCCTCGAAACCCCACCTCTGTGTTTTTGTGATGCTGCGATTTCACAGAGGCTCCCCTCGCTGGGAAACCCCACCTCCGGACTTCCATTGCCAGCAAAGTGCCCGTTTTTGTGCTGCTGGGATTCCCATGCTGGGATTCCCCTGCAGCATCACAAAAACGCAGAAGTCCGGAGGTGGGGTTTCCCATGGAGGGGAGCCTCAGGGAAATCCCAGCAGCGCAAAAACGGGTGCTTCGCTGGCAATGGAAGTCCAGAGGCAGGGCATCCCAGTGGCAGCGGTGGGTTTGTAAGGTGAAAATAGTTTGTAAGAAGAGGCAAAAAACCCTTAAACCCCAGGTTTGTATCTTGAAAAGTTTGTATAACGAGGCGTTTGTAAGACGAGGTATCACTGTATATGAACAAAATGATGGTTCTAATGGAAAATTTGGCAAAACATAAGGCTGGGGCATGGAAATAATATGGAGCATATGGAAAAATGCCTATCCAGCTGGTTGTATTCTTGAATATAAGCATTCCTCATTGGACATTTTATTACCGTTCTGTTTTTCTAGCGCTGGCATGGTTGACTTAATAGACTGATCCATACTTCAGAAATTGAAATAAATAGAGAGTTAGTTTGGTGCAGTGGTTAAGGCATCAGAGTAGAAACTGGGAGGCTGTAAGTTCCAATCCTGTTGTAGGCAGAGAACCAGCTGGAAGACATTAGGCTAGTCACTTTGTCTCAACTCTAGGAGGGAGACAAGGGCAGATCACTTCAAAAAAATGTGCCAAAAAACTTAAGAGGTTATTTGTCTAGGTCAGTGATGGTAAACTTTTTTTGGATCGTGTGCCAAAAGGGAGGGGGACAGTGCGAAGTGTGTGTCCACACTCTTAATTCCTTGGGCCCCATCCCATGTATGTGCACACCTTTCTAGGAGCCTGAGAAGGGTGAAAAAGGCTTTCCCCAGCCCCAATGAGGTCCTCCAGCAATCACCCATTTGCCAACTGCCAAGGACCCTAGGGAGAACAAAAAACCTGGGACTTCCAGTTTAATTGGAAGTTGGCAAATGGGCGATTTCCGGCCTCCAGAGGACCTCTGGGGAGGTGGGGAAGGCTGTTTTCACCCTCCCCAAGCTCCTAGAAAATCTTTGGAGCTTGGGGAGAGGAAAAAGTGGGCCTCCCCCACCCCCTCTGGTGGCCAGAAACAGCCTGTTTCCTGACTCCCAATGAGCCAAGAAGACCCCAAAATCAGTTGGCCAGTGCACATATGTGTGCCAGACTTGAGCTCGCGTGCCCATCAATATGGCTCTGCGTGTCATTTACGGCACATATGCCATAGGTTTATTTATTTGTGTTATTATTAATTTGATTTCTATGCCGCCCTTCTCCTGAGACTCAGAGCGGCTTACAACATGTAGAAATCTAAATAAAATTTACAAATTAAAATCCCCATAATTAAAAGTTACCACAGATTCACACATCATCCATCACACATTCATTCATTGGATGGGGCAAGGTGATAAAATTTCAAGTGGGCCCAGGCCTTCTGGCAGAGATGGGTTAGAACAGTTTACAGAAGGCAGGGAGAGTGGAGGCAGTATGGATCTCCGAGGGGAGCTCATTCCATAGGGCCGGGGCTGCCACAAAGAAGGCTTTTCCCCTAGGCCCCGCCAGACAACATTGGCTGATGGGACCTGGAGAAGGCCTATTCTGTGGGATCTGATTGGTCACTGGGATGTGTGAGGCACAAGATGGTCCTATAACTAATCTGGTCCCATGCCATGTAGGGCTTTATAGTCATGTTTGGAGACTAATCAGTAGCCAGTGCAGCTCGTGGAGTGCTGTAGAGACATGGGCATGTCTCGGGAGGCCAAGATCAGTCACGGAGTTGCATTCTGTATTACCTACAGTCTCCGAACACTTTTCAAAGGTATTCCTATGTAGAGAGCATTGCAATAGTTGAACCTTGAGGTGATAAGGGCATGAGTGACTGTGAGCAGAGACTCTCTGTTCAAATAGGGCCACAACTGGCGTACCAGGTGAACCTGGGCGATGTCCCCCTTGCTACAGCTGAAAGATGGTGTTCTAAAGTCAGCTGTGGATCGAGGAAGATGCCCAAGTTGTGGATCCTCTCTGAGATGGTCAAAAGTCTCCCCCCCGAGTGAGGACGGACAGATAGGATTGTCCTTGGGGGGCAAAACCCACAGCCACTCCATCTTGTTGGGGTTGAGTCTGAGCCTGTTGACACTCATCCAAATCCTAACAGCCTCCAGACACTGGCATATTACATCCACTGCTTCACTGAGAGGACACAGGGTGGAGATGTATAGCTGAGTGTCATTAACATACTGGTGGCAACTCACCCTGTGTCGTCGGATGATCTCACCCAGTGGTTTCATGTAGATATTGAACAGCAGGGGAAGAGGACCGACCCCTGAGGAACCCCACAAGGGAGGCACCTGGGAGTCGACCTCTGACCCCCTGCCAACACCGACTGTGACTGACTGGAGAGGTAGGAAGTGAACCACCATAAAACAGTGCCTCCCACTCCTAACCCCTGCAGCTGGCACAGAAGAATACCATGGTCAATGGTATCGAAAGCTGTTGAGAGGTCAAGAAGCAGCAGGAGAGAGGGTTGACTCACTAGAGATCATCTGTCAACGCGACCAAAGCAGTTTCTGTGCTGTCGCCGGACCTGAAACCGGACTGTTGAGGGCCCAAATAATCAGCTTCATCCAAGGATCATTGGAGCTGGAGCAACACCACCTTCTCAACAACTTTCTCTATAAAGGGAAGGTTGGTGACGGGATGATAGTTGTTTAAAACAGCTGGGTCCAGGGAAGGCTTCTTGAAGAGGGGGCACACAATTGCCTCCTTGCAGGGAACCAGAAAAGACCTCTTCCTCAGAGTAGGGTTGACAAGTGACCCACCTTCGTGTCACTTCCCTGCCGGCCGAAATCAGCTAGGAGGGACACAGGTCCGGTAAACAGGTGGCGGAACTCACAGCTCCCATAGCCTTATCCACTTCATCAGGCATCACCAAGCGATCTAGGTACTCTTCAAGAATTAAACTAAAGGGAAAAAAATTGAAATAAATTAGGCTTGTTTTTTATTATGACAAATGGGGACAGTGAGGACATGTTCTGCTGGAGATTGTTTCAGTATTTTATCCTGTTGCTTTTATTGGTTGTAAGTCGCTTAGAGTTACCTTTGGGGGGAACGGACAGTATAAAAGTTTAATAAATAAATAAATTGATCTCAGTATCTTTGGTTTGTAAGTCTTGCTCAATCTGTATCCATTCAAATGTATTTCCTATATGTGAAAAAGTTTTTGAAAATTTTGTAATTTATTTATTTATTCATTTGCCTTCAGAAAGAAACTAGTTCAGGGGAGTTTTCAGCAAACAGAAGTGAAGAACATGAGCAGAGATACAAATCACACAAGGATGAAGAGTCAGATAAGGAGAAGAGAAGACAGCACAGGGAGCGGAAAAAGCACAGATCCTTTGCAGTGGAAGAAAAAGAGAAGCCTTTGAAATTAAGAAATTCCATGTCTTCCACAGAGGGAGAAGAAGATCATGCACCTCGGAGACATAGAGAGCGATCCCACCACCGTGAGGACAGATATCACAAGGAGAACAGGAAAAAAAGAGAGGAAGAGGAGGTTGAAAAAAAGAAGAGAGACCACAAGGTTTACTGATTATTATTACTTGCTAGTTTTTACTGAAAAGGCTTTAAAATAACATGTCAGAGGATAAAAATAGAAACATAGAAGATTGATTGCCGAAAAAGACCTCATGGTCAATCTAGTATGTATGTATACTATTTCTTGTATTTGTTTGTTCCAAGCATCTACTACTCTTTCAGTAAAATAATACTTTCTCACGTTGCTTCTGATCTTTCGCCCAATTAACCTCAGATTGTGCCCCCTTGTTCTTGTGTTCACTTTCCTATTAAAAACACTTCCCTCCTGAACCTTATTTAACCTTTTAACATATTTAAATGTTTCGATCATGTCCCCCCATTTCCTTCTGTCCTCCAGACTATACAGATTGAGTTCATTAAGTCTTTCCTGATACGTTTATGCTTAAGACCTTCCACCATTTTTGTAGCCCATGTTTGGACCCGTTCAATTCTATCAATATCCTTTTGTAGGTGAGGTCTCCAGAACTGAACACAGTATTCCAAATGTGGTCTCACCAGTGTTCTATGCAGCAGGATCATAACCTCCCTCTTCCTGCTTGCTATACCTCCAGCTATGCAGTCAAGCATTCTACTTGCTTTCCCTACTGCCTGACCGCACTATTCACCCATTTTGAGACTGTCAGAAATCACTACCCCTAAATCCTCTTCTGAAGTTTTTGCTTAACACAGAACTGCCAATACAATACCCAGATTGAGTTTAGTAATAATAAATAATATAACATAAATATTATTATTATTATTATTAACAACAACAACAACAACAATAATAATAATAAATATCCCATAATATGGATTTCTATACGTTAATGCCATTTTGTACTATTTTCCTTATTTTCAGCCCAGAGAACACAGGAATGAAAGGAAAAGGAATGAAGAGGACATACATCATCCACGAGAAAGGCATGTAAGCTGTTAAAATATCAGGAGTGCTCTTGGTTGAAAACTTCCTACGAAGTGAAGCCCACTGAACAGCAAAATGTATTTCCCAATAAAGACCCTTAGAATTGTGCAACTTGAGTTTTTATTTCCCAATTTCCTTTGCTTCCCAAAGTCTCCCCCAGAATATTCAAAGGCAGGCATTTCAGTAAAAGATGGGCATTTTAGTGGGTTATATCTTATTTTGGTTGATGACCTAGAAAGTGAAAGATTCTAAAAAATATATTATGGTTGGTTGTCTAGTTGATCAGATGTTTAGACTGGATTTGGTAATTTTATTTGCCTATCAAGTCCTTCCCAAGGACTTGAGATAAGATGTTGCAATTTAATAATATTTAAATTATCATCATAAAATACTATTACTATTCCACCTTTCTAAATATAAATTGAAAGCAGCAAGTATATCTCATACTCCTGCCTTCAGGATTGTACAATACTGTTAGGCTGGGTTGACTAAGAGAGAGCTACTGTCCCAAAATCACCCAGCCAATTTTCATGCCTAAGGAAGGTTTAGAATCATGGCTTTTAGGCCAGCACCTTAACCACTATAGAACCTTTGTAGCTAAAATCCTTGCTTTAGAAAGACTATATATGTATGTATACGGAATAAATTTTGCATAGATTGATATAAAGCTAGTTTGATCTAGTAGTTAAGGTGTTGCCTAGAAAGCAGGAGGCAGTGAGTTTTAGTCTCATCTTAGATATTATTGTGAGTGCTCCTCGTCCAACTCTGGTAACGATAGATCCTGAGGAGGATGAGCCAGGCCTATCTTGGTATCCTGGGCCAGTGGTGTTGCCATCTGATGCAGAGAGTGAGAGTGAGGGAGAAATAGACCTGGATGAACCTGAAGGACTACCAGAGGTGGCAGATATGTCAATGACAATAGAGTCTGACTTGGAGGAGGAGGAGGAAGATTAGGAGCCTTTGCTAGATGCCTGCTTTAGAAGACTAAGAAAAAGGCAAGAACACTTGTATGGAAAAAGGAAGTAGTCTGTAGTTTGTAACTTGAGGGAATTATTAACCATTCTGCATAGGTTTTTAAGGGTGGCATATGGTTCATTCGGGGGTGGAGTTTCAACATTTTGGAGTTTCAACATTAGGGAATTATTCATCATTCCATATAGGTTTTTAAGGGTGGCATATGGGTCATTTGGGGGTGGAGTTTCAACATTTTGCAATGGAGTCAGATGCTGTTTGAGGTTTCGTCCAGGTTACACTAGCCAACTGTTATTTTCCTGTTAAAATCCTTGGAGCAAAAGTGCCTTGTCTGCGGAGATGCTGGGAAGCTATAAAAGTAAGTCATGTGAAACTTATCTCATGAAGGAATTCGCAATTAGGTTTGATCTCTGGCAGCAGCCTAGCTTCGCAGCCTAGTTATCTTTTAATTACTCTCACTGAGAAGCTGCTAAGAACTCACATGCATGACTTTGGCTTGTATAAATGTATAAATTAAGGTAAACTATATTGTGTATAAATTGTATAAATGAGATTTTCTATATAAAAAGATGGAATTGAAATATATGGAGTCCTCCTCCTTTGTTTTCAAGCTGCATAGGTCCAGGATAGAACAGATATGAAGGCCAGCTGGATGATAGGAGGAACGTTTTCAAGTATATTTGCTGCCTTATTTACAAAAATAAGGCAGAAAATAAATAAATATTATACATTATATATATTTTATTCCAGAAAAGGCCTCTTTTATTTAAATATTTTGATTATTATATCGGGAGTTTTTTAGTATTTGAAGTTAATGTGGCAATTTATAATATAAAATATTTGCTTCACTGGATTTTCTGTTTAAAAGAAATAAAATCTTACACATAATTATATAGTGTTGCTCTTTTATCCCTCTCCCTATTTTTGCTGGGTCCAACCTGGTCTAAGATTACATTAAATAAGGATAATTTGAATAGTGTTTTTTTAATTGTAAGATAATCTGTTTGATATAAATCTTGTGGTAAAATTATAAATGGCTTTTGGTCATGAACACTGAGTGTATTTTTAATTTTAAAAAATAAATTTATTTGGAAAAATATTAATTAAAAATTAAATAAAAAGATCCAAGCATTTTATTTTTGAATGATTATAAAAATTAATCTGTCACACCTATTGGAAACTATCTAAAATGATAGATTCTAATTTTCCGTTATTTCTGCTGCTAAATAATAAAGTTGTATCAATTCTCTTTGAAATACATGAAAAATAATATTTTATGTATTAGTATTAAAATGTGAACCACATATTTGTGCTAAAAATACTTTCATGATATTCCGACACCATTTGTCATAATATGAAAGTCATAAATAGCAAATTTTGTGCTATTACAATTGATAAATCCCTTATCCATGTTCCATTCCTATTTTTCTTTTAAATATGTAAAGCATATTTTTTCTATAAGAACCATACTTCTTGATGGTTAATTCAATATAATTCTTTTTTTCTTTAGAAATTCAAAAGAAAAATTGAAGAAACATGACAAGAATGAAAGAGATAATGGAAAACGAGGGGTAAGAAATTTTTGTTTGGCATTTGAAATGAAGGAATGTTATTAGAAAGGCTACAAAGAAGGAATGGAACAAAAGTAATTAGGAAAAAAGAATAAAATTACCAATCAAAATAAAAGCATGACAAAAGTTATACATTTTAAAAATCCAAATAATTCTACTAACATTCTAATATAAGATGAATTCTGTTTATTTCTTTTGCCAATGTGTAGCTTTATCTTTAGGCTTTGATCAATTTAATTTTGAAAAAAAATAGTATTCTGAAATTTTTAGGTTTATAATTGGAGAGCCAAAATTTTGCTGTAGATAAATAATAAAATTAAATTTGCTGCATTCCTTCTGATGTTGTAGCCAAATAAATGGACTTAAGTCCAATAAATAAATAAAATAAATATAAATACCATGAGAACAAAATAATTTTATTGAATATAGTTTACCTTAATTTCAAATAAATGACTTTCAGAGAAGGATGTTTAAATATAGAATGTTAGAATATTAGAAATAAAAACAATTCAAAATATTAGAGATTAAAAACATAGGTGCAAAGATCTAACTCATTCGAGTTCACTGTCACATTTAAATGCTTTTCTCTTATCAGTTGTTTTGTATATTGATACATTAGCACCACAAAACTGATGGTTTCTCAACATCACAACTCAAAAAGCAAGAAAGTGAAGAAGATGGGCAAAATGTAAGCGTTGCATGCTATTTTATTGGGGCTTTTTAAAAATACAAATGTTCCAAAAAATTCTACTCATACTTTTATGTTTCTCTACTGCTTCATGAGTTAATACTGTTCTTTTTAATTATTATTATAATTAAGGAGCTGAAAAAGGAAACCCTTTGTGAAGATTATGATTCTGTATATTATGAAGATGATTTTGAGGTGAGTGTGAACAACAACATTTGAAGAGGCTAAAAAAAGATCATTCAAATGGAATGGGAAAGGGATAATTCCCATTCCGGAAGACATCATTTCTGGTTTTAATAATATAGGAATGCCTGAGGCAGCATTCTGCATACTAGGTGACTGTGAGTTCTAATTCTGTCTCCAGGACCAAGCCATCCTGTGGAATTCTTTATACAGATTTCCGTATTAATAATGATACTTTCTGAGAATGTTCTATACTTAAAAATATTTTTCAGTTCTAATTGTTAATCCAGAATATTAATCTATTTGAAAGTATAGCACACAAAGATTCCCATTGATTTCTGTTGGAGTTTTATATATTAAGATTCCATGGTGTAAAATATATTCACTATATACACTATATTCCATACAGTGATCCCCAAAACTTTTAACATTAATATACTGATCAACATAAAGAAAACAATAGCGCTGCTGCTGTTGAAAACATACAGATAGTCCTCAATTTGCAATAGTTCATTTAGTGATCATTTGAAGTTACAACGGCACTACAAAAAGTGACTTGTGATCATTTTTCATACCTCAGTGCAGCATCTCCTTGGTCACGTGATTTACCTTTGGATGCTTGACAACTGACCCACATTTATGATGATTGCAGTATTCCAAAGTCCTGCGATCAATGGGATAACCAGAGTCATTTAACAAGTTAAGAACTGCAGTGGTTTGCTTAACAAATGTGGCAAGAAAAGTCGTAAAATAGGCAAAACTCACTTAATAAATTTTTCATTTAACTTCATAAATGTTGGGCTCCATTGTGGTCATAGGTTAAAGACTACCTGTATATTTTGGGTCATCCTTATAATAGAGTAACTCTATTAAAAGTGGTAACCTGTTTGTACTCTAAAATAAGTTACCACCATTATATTTTTGAAGGATTATGAAGATGATTTTGATGACTTTGATGATGAAGATGATGAAAGTACCCAGAATGCAAAAAGTGAAAAAGGAGGAGCAGAAGCAGTATTACAGAAAGTTACTGTAGCTAAGAGCTCAGAAGTAGAAGAAATTCAGAAAGCAATTAATGCGGAAAATGAAAAGATTAAGGCCTTACTTCCCAATTCAAAAAAGAATGAACATCTTCCAAAAGATCATGAAAAATACCCCAAAATAGGTACGTGATTAGGTAATAGTTTAAGGTAGAAACTATTTTTTTTACTTCTGCTTGTTTATTTCTGCTGTTATGAAACATTCTTAACAAAGAAGAACTAAAGACTTAAGTTTCCAATTTCTGAGAACTATGCTGGCCTTTTTACTTAAAATTTCTTTAGTCATCCCATTGAAAATTAAGATTCAGCAACAGCTTTGTATTCTGTGGGTAGCATTCAAGACCTTATTAGGATGCATGCTTGCCACACCCCCAAGATTTAACCTGGCATCTTCTAATCTCTTGCCTTTCGTTGGGTCTCAGATAACTTTTTCATATGGGGCCAATTCAGAATTGAAGATTTCAATTTGAAGAAGGCTGATACAATGCTGTGGTCTCTCTTTGTAAAAGAAAAGATCAATAAACAAGTTGCTGGTTGGGATAGTTGTTCACATAATGTTAGTCAGATTTCAACACCAATCACAATATTATTTAGTTAATTAGTTAATTAGTTCCATTTCATGAGTCATATTCTATATTATTATTTTTAAGACACATAAACCTTATTACCACATATCTTACATTCTGTTATATACCCCCGTGTTAATAACAGGACTCTTGTGAATTTTTAGCAGGAGAGATTTTAGAGAAAGGATCCTTCAGATATTAAAGAAATGAAGTTTTAGGGAAAATGCATCAAAGCCTTGATTACCTATGAATTCTGATTTTTGTATTTTATTTAATATCCAGCTAGTTTCCTAAATTACCCCATTGATAAGCAGGTGAAATTGCTGCCATAACTGTTTACTTACTTGTTCTATATTCTGGCTTTTCCTGTTGTGTTCTCTTGATATTAACATTAATCACAGGTAATAATGTTGTTCTTTTTCCTTTGTCTCCCATAGCATCATTTTGTCTTGCATTTACTAACCTAGCCTTAGCAATTAGAAAATGTGGACTTCAACCCCCAAAATTCCCTAACTACCCCTGTTGGCTGGGGATTTCTGAGAGTTGAAGTATGCATATCTTCAAATTACCAAATACTGAACTAGAAACATACAGCAGCATTACATGTTTTATATTCAGTAATTCCCAGCATGGGTAAACAGCATAACCTGGATCAGATTAGGCTAAAAGAATATGGGTGGAAAGATGCCACACTTGCCAATTTGTGACTATTCAGACTAGCTGGGCTGTAACAAAGCATTGCTAGTTTTTTCATATACTGTATTTTTCAGTGTAAAAAAGCACACCTTTTTCCTCCCTAAATGAGGCTGATAATTAGGGTGCATCTTATACTCTGAATGCAGCTTCCCCCCCCCCCCTAGCCCTAACTAGCTGCTAACGATCTTCTCAGCTCTTATCTCACAGGCTCTTCCGTTGTTTCTCTCTGTGAAGAATGTTTTCCAAGCCCTAAGTCTTTGCAGAGTTTTTTCCATTATTCTAACTTGCTTCGAAGAAGTTTCTTTCCAGCCCTAACCAGGTGCTAACGATGTTCCCAGCTCTTACAACTTGCAAACTCTTTCAATGTTATTTCTGCAAAGAATGTTTTCCAAATACTGTCTTTGATTTTTTTCCCCCCATTCTCTTATTTGCTCCAAATGTTTCTTTCCAGCCCTAGCCAGGTGCTAATAATATTCCCAGCTCTTACCGGCTTGCAAGCTCTTTCATTGTTACTCTCTGCTAAAAATAATGTTTTCCAAGCCCTAAGTCTTTGCAGGTTTTTTTTCCATTGCTCTACTTGCGCCGACTGTTTCTTTCCAGGTGCTAATGATGTTCCCAGCTCTTACTGGCTTGCAAGCTCTTTCATTGTTACTGTCTTAGAATAAAGGTTATTTTAAGCCCTTAACAAGGGGATAAAATAATGTGCTGAAGCTGACCAGTACGCTAGCCAGATGAATATCTGGTAAGCAGATTCTTTTCCCTCCTTTCCTCCACATAAACTAAGGTGCGTCTTATACTCCGGTGCGTCTTATACTATGAAAAATGTGGTGATAAATTTTGCAGTCACATACTAGATTTATTCAATCTAATGTAATGAATTATTTATTTTGATTTATTATCTCTAGATGCATATAGGCTTCTACGTGAATAACACAACCCTCAATTTTTTAACCAAAATACCATGAAAAATGAACCACCGGTGGATAATCCACACCACATTTTTCATTTTAGTTTAGTTAAAAATTCAAGAGTCCATTATCTGTGGATATATTTCTCTGCAAATGCATATGGGAAAGGCAGGTAAGTATTACGTTGTATACTCTTGGAGAAGCTTCTGCAGAGAAGACATTTTGGCACCCAAAATTCTCAATTTATTTAGTGACTTTATATGGTATATCAGTTTCCCTCCCAACAGAAGATGTGCAATAGTAAATTAGTGTAATTACACAGCAGTACAGTATATAGTTTATTCATATATGTTGTTATATTACAGAAAAGCAAGTTTCCTTGGCTCAGTGTCCCACATCTGGAAAATTCATTGATTTCCAAATGGCCCAACAACAGCAAAATATCAGAAAAATTGCCAATCAACAGAAGTAGGTGGCATTAATATAGATCACTACCTCTAACTATTGGGTTGTGTGTGACATCTTAATTTGTTTTTGCAACATTACACTTGCTGTACATTGGACAAAGTTCAATAAAATATTTTGTCATACATACTGTATCCAAATTGATTACCTGCAACCTATTTAATGGGTCAGAATAAAGGAATGTGTTCATGGTTCTGGGATTTAATAATATAATAATTTTTATCAGTCACTTTGTGTGTAGAGAAATTAGTATTGTTTCCTAGTTTGGTGATTTTTTGCTACTCTTTCGTTTTTTTATTTGCTTTGGATATCTGCCTACAAAGCTGCATTTTTCTTAATAGTATCTATCAATTCTTGCACATATTCATTTCACCATCCATCATTTCTAGGACTATCTTAGGCTGTGGTATAAAATTTCTTGCCCGAGTAGGGGTTTGGGCTAGAAAACCTCCAAGGTCCCTTTGAATTATTTCAAAATCTATTTTAGAAGTGAAAAATACATCAGGTTTTCCCCCCCTAATTTTAGCTTTTTGGCACTATCTTCTGTTGCCCACCTTGTTACCCAATTTCCTTTCTATGACATGTCTATTATTAGTCCATTGCAACTTTTAATATTCAGGAATATTAATGATGAGTTATTATTGCAAAAGTACTAGAGAACTACCGTACTTTATATTTCATACATATATAAAAAAGATTGTTTATACACACATCTGCACACAAACACACACACCTTAAAATGTTAAGCATGAATGTAACAAAATCTGCTATGCAGATATACAAACCCAAATCTCTCTGTGTGCAATGTGTGAAACAACATAATTATGAGAATGCTGTGTGGTACCATTCTGAAAAACACAAAAAAATGCTTTAAAAGGAAACATTTTATATCCAGAAAGCATTTAATGAAGTCAACATTTTCATTTGATGTCAAAAGTATAGTGGATTATAATAACCATCATGAAACATTTTTTGGTATGGATGCCTTGATGTATGCTTATTTTCAGAGAGAGAATATTTCTAACCAGTGAAAGTTTATTTCTGTTTAATAGACATTTTGCTGTCTTGTGACATATTTTTCAAGGAAACGTAGCTTTGAACTTCTTCGTCTCATTGACCTGGATTTTTCAGTCAGCTTCTGTTTGTTGGATTTGCCTCCAGTAAATGAATATGATATGTACATTCGAAACTTTGGGAAAATAAACACCAAACAGGTAATGATGAAATAAAATAATATCTCAATTACATTAAATTTATTTCATTTTATTTTATTAAAAAGTGTTCATATCAACAATTTTTTAAGGTGAATAAGAGAATAGACAGTGAGGTTCTGAGATGACAAACTAAGAGAAAAACAGCAATATAATTCAAGAGTTGTAAGTCACAGCTGGGAATAAATCTGACAGCTGGAAAACATGGTGTCAGAAAAGTCAAGATGGGGCAGCAATAATGCAATATAAACTCCATCTATTTTTATTGTATAGATAACTTTGACAAAAAGGACTGTGCAAGATTTCAGTCCTGTCTGTCTATCTGCTTGTCTGTCTATCTATTGATCTATGTCAAAAAGTGAAATGTGTGGTCTATTTTACCACTTTGTTATACTATAATGCTAATAAAAAGTACAAAAAGGACTCATGCAAATATTTCTTTAGATGTTACAAAATAATTATCATATGATAGCCCTTATTAACCCGAAGTTTTCTATTTAGCTTTTCTAGGGAAAATGAGGCCGCCTTAAGTATATTCAAAAAGGAAGCATAAAAATAAAATACAGAAATAATAAAAAAGCTATTCATTCCAGCCCTGCCAGCATCATCCAGGCATCAGCATGACAGAAATCAAAATTAACACGTTACTCTTTTACTTCCAAACAATAATTTTCCGTTTCAACAATAAATTGTGTGCAATATTAATATTTCCTCTCATTTGTTATCTTAAAGAAACCTGTTTCTTCTTAATGTTTTATCTGTGGATAATAACACATTATAGTAACAAATTATTTGTCTATGATAAAATAGCCTTGAATGTAGCAATAAACACAGAAAATCAAATATGAGAAAACATTTCTTGCCAGTAATTTCAATTTCCATTCTAGGTTTATGTGCAGTGGAATGAGGATAATCTGGACAGAGATATTCAGACAGAGGAAATAGAAACTCAAGAAAAATGGACACAGCATCCTGGAGAATCTGCCCTTGTATCTGGAGGTGATTAAAAAACACTGATTTTTAAATCTCTTTTGCCTTGATTTATTTTAGCCAAAATTTATGGCCCACATTTGTAGTAAAACCTTTCCAGGACAGTTAAAGAAAGAAAAAAATGTTTAAAACAAAATTAGAGCTCAAACATTACGCCCAACTGAGAAACATGCAAATGAGGTTTGTTTAACATTGCAGCTAATGGACATGATGAATCTCTGTTGGAAGCTTATACCAAAGAATTGTCGCCTTATTGGGGGAGAGGGGGCAGAGGTTTAAGCTACCCAATTCTTGGTCTTAATATTGGTTAATAATAATAATAATAATTTATTAGATTTGTATGCCGCCCCTCTCCGAAGACTCGGGGCGGCTCACAACAATAATAAAACAGTGTGGCAATGTAAACAAATCTGCACGATCTGAAGTTTCCAAACACTTTTCAAAGGTAGCCCCATGTAGAGAGCGTTGCAGTAATCAAACCTCGAGGTGATGAGGGCATGAGCGACTGTGAGCAATGACTCCCAGTCCAAATAGGGCCGCAACTGGTGCATCAGGCGAACCTGGGCAAACGCCCTCCTCGTCACAGCCAAAAGATGATGTTCGAATGTTAGCTGTGGATCGAGGAGGACGCCCAATAATCCCCCCCCAACCAGGGTAATGGACGGACAGATGGAATTGTCCTTGGGAGGCAAAACCCACAGCCACTCCGTCTTGTGAGGGTTGAGTTTGAGCTTGTTGACACCCATCTAGACTCCAACAGCCTCCAGGCACCGGCACATCACTTCCACTGCTTTGCTGACTGGACATGGGGTTAGTTTAAGACTTGGGTAAGCAGGCAGGTAGGCAGATGCAACCTCTACTGAAATGCTTAGAGAATCTCCCAGCATTGGAAATTCTATATGTCTGTCTCTTTTCTCCAGCATGTGTAAAATGGTATGAAAGTTCCAAGTAGGTAGATCCAGTTCTTTTTTTCTTCTTACAACCACATGTCTCATTTTAGGTCCCAAAAGCAGCCATGATGTAACTGCCATTACACCAAAGATTGATTCCCAGAGACTAGCAAACTTCCTACGATCTGCTTGTCAGGTATAATCTATATGTATTTAATCCATTATTCAAATTATTATGTGTTATCAATAATAGTAGCTAATAATGGTACATATGGTCGTGATAATTGTATCCGTTTATTAGATTTTTTAAATCTTGCATTTATTACTTTTATAATAAGTAACTTAAGGCAATGGACATATCTAAAAGTCCTTCCTCCTATTTTCCACACTGCAACAATCCTATGAGGTGGATTGGAATGAGAGAGAGAGCGCAAGGATATATATGGGCTCAAATAAACTCAAATACCACTATGGACATTCCACAGATTCTGTTTTCTTTCAATCCTTAAAAGCATCTGGGAAACTGTTGCTTTATCAGTTGTGTGCCATGATTAGCTTGGAAATCTCTGTAATCAATGCAGATAGAAAGTTCCCAACTGTTTAATGTTTTTGGAAGGTGATCGAAGTTTTACTTGAGGAAGATCAAGTGGCAACACAGCCCAGGCGGAATCTAAGATCACGGCCATCCAGTCTATCTATTAGTGATAGGTGCTTCCAGTTAAATACAAACCTTCCCTTCCTGAATGGTAAGAATATTTTTCTTTGTGTCATGTGATGTAAGCATAGAAGATCTTAAATAGTCCATCATGTAATTTTTCACAGCCAACCAGATGACTCTTGGAAATAATAAAGGGAGATTAATAATCTAATAGTAAATAATAAAGAAGCGAATAAATAAGTAAAATAATATTTCTCATTTCAGCCCCTAACTTCTTTATCTTCCTTTTCAGCTACTTTGGACACACAATTCATTTTGGTTTCCATCAGAATTTAGCTGGCTGTGACAATAAATGTTAATTTGATGTTTTGAGGTTGGACTGAGAGAGACTGATTAGCCCAAAGTTATCCAACTTGCCTTCATGACTAAGGCGGGACTAGAACTTAAAGTCTCCTGGTGACTGGTCTAAAGTTAGCCAGTTGGCTTTCCTAGCTAAGGGGCTAGAACTCAAAGTCTCCTGGTGATTGGTCTAAAATTACCCAGTTGGCTTTCTTGGCTAAGGCAGAACTCACAGTCTCATTGTTTACATTTTAGGGCTTTCACCACTACACTGATTCTTATGCTTGGTTTTTAGGCATCATTCTTTCCCCCCCCCCCCCCCTTCATGCATATTTCTATGCAGTTTTTGCACATAGGGCTTCAAAATACAGAAGGGTCAGCTTTGAAGGATGATACGGGTTTTAAAAATATTTTTTTCATTCTCCAAATTTCAATATATACTGAAAAGAAAAGCATTGAGTTAGCCAAATTCTTGTCTCTTCTATTTTCTGCATTTGAACTTGATCTCTCCCCCCACCTCTACCAACAATGCAAATAATACTAGTTTCATTCCACTCTTCCCTTTAGACCGGAGGATATCCTGTCTGCATATCTCACAGGCTCAGAGACAGGCTTTACTTTCAGTTCATGGACTTCCAGAAACATCCAATGATTTATCACTGGATAGCAAATACATCATCTGTGTGTGGAATGTTTGGCAGCCTTCTAGTCCTCAGAAATTACTGCTTTGTGAATCACAGGTATGTGTCTTCAGAACTTAAAATTTTGGGAGTGCGTTCTAAGTGCTCCTAAAGTGATGACCTTGGAGAAAGTAGATTGTTTATCCACAAAACTGAAGCCAAAACTCAAATACTTAGGCCACCAAATGTGTTACGTATAAGTCAGATGTGTCAAGGAACCTTACAAACCAGAAGAAATATATCCATTGAGAAATGCCCATAGGTGCCTTGCTGGGGAAACTAGAAAAGTAAAATTGATCATGAATCAAGTATTAGATGAAGCATTTGCATTTATTCTGAACACAAACCTATTAGATTATGGATTAAGATTTACAAAATAAGAGATTATTCTGTACTGAGATATATTATTCTTCCTTGTAGGTGACAAGTTGCTGCTTTAGTCCTTGCAAAGCTACTTTAGTGTTTGCTGGAACAGTTGATGGTTCAGTCCTGGTGTGGGATCTCAGAGAAGACTCAAGGATGCACCAGTGTGTGAAAGTTAATGAAACAGATTGGATGTTTAGATCTCCCACGTTTTCTACTGGTTAGTTAGTGTGCCTTGAATATATATTTTCTGAGTATAAGACGCACCGGAGTATAAGACAAATGTTAGTTTTTGAGGAAGAAAATAGGGGGGGGGGGGATCTGCCTACCAGGTATTCATCTGGCTAGCATCCTTAGTCTGGCCAGCTTCAGCATATTGGTTTGCTGGTTTTGAACAGGATAAAAAACAGCTTCTAAAGCACAGCTGATAGAGAGAAACAATGAAAAAAGCAGGCAAAGCATGCTTCACTCTTAGCACCTTGTTAGGGCTGAAAAAAGCTACATTCGGAGTATAAGATTCACCCAAATTTTCAGCCTCTTTTAAGAGGGGGAAAGTGTGTCTTATACGCTGAACAGTATGGTAATTACACTTGATTGGACAATGTGAGTTTGTAGAAAGAGTTTTCACTTCCATCTTAGTTTCTTAATTCTTCCATAAAAAATTGATGCATTATAAATAATAAAAAGCTAAGCCAAAGGATGACCCAGAAGAGGAAAACAAAGTTCATTAAAGTATTAATCCTTTTTTATTAGTAGTCCTCAATTTATGACCACAGTTGGAACCAGAATTTCAGTTGTT
Source organism: Erythrolamprus reginae (assembly GCF_031021105.1). Lineage (NCBI taxonomy): Eukaryota > Metazoa > Chordata > Lepidosauria > Squamata > Dipsadidae > Erythrolamprus > Erythrolamprus reginae. The sequence goes on from NC_091963.1 coordinate 13,578,328, forward strand.
AAGTGTTAACAATTTCATTGGTTAGGTCAATTGCACCTCATTTTATGACCTTTTTGCCATATTTCTTTAAGTAAATCACTGCAGTTGATAAATGAATAATGTGAATATTAAACAAATCTAGATCCCCCCATTGATATTACCTGTCAGAAACTAGCTAGGAAGGTGACAAAAAGTGATAATTTAATCTGGGACACTGCAATAGTCATAAATACATGCCAGTTGCAAAGAGCCCGAATTTTCGATTACGTTACCTTGAGGTTGCTGCAATGGTTGAAGCTGTGAGTACAGGTCATATTTCTTTTTTTTTAGTGCTGAGGTAACTTTGAATGGTCATTAAACCAATTGTAAGTCAAGGACTACCTGTCCTATTTACCCAAGAGTCTGATTGTAATGAATGGGAGAACATACTGGATATATACACAGCCTGTGAGTGTCAACTTTTTTTAAGGGATACAAAGGCAAATCACTGATTAAAACACCCACCTGATGGTTCATGGCAGCTGCAACTCCATTGGGACCATCAACTGTAGGTGAACTCTTAATTTTTGCCGTTGATTCTTGAAGAGGATCTGGAGTGGCTAGAGTTTTCTTACCTCAGAACTTTTTGTTTTCTGACAGATATCCAGTGACTTTTGATTATAGAACAAGAATCCTTCAAAATTGTCTTTTGGGCACATCTTCCCAAAAGGGCTGAATGTGCAGGCACATACACACATGCACATGTACGCACATACACATACACACACAAATCCTGCCCTGCCATAATGATGGAACACTAGCACAGTTTTGTATAATAATGAAAATCACTGAGCTTGGGACTGAGGGGGTGGACTTAGTTAATAGCTACTATATTGTACCTTTGCTTCTCCCTTAAACACAGATGGAGTGTTTACTGCAATAAATCATGCTTGTGCTGTATTGACCATTGAACCGGTTTCCACCTCTGTCTTCAAGGAGCAGAACTGTGGGTTCTCCTATCTCTCTGTTCAGGAAGGTATGTGAAATACTTGGTATAGGTCAGCTCATATTGTTTCAAAAGATTAGTTGTTCCATTCTGAATTATCCAAAAATCCATGACTAGATTTTTCAATCAATTGCTAGGTAGTGATTTTTTAAAATCTGGTACCATGTTGATATTAAAACGTTTCTTATGTAGTGATTTTTAAAATAGTTTGGAATTTTGCTCAGTTCCATCGTTAAAAATGTACTTTAGGAAAGCAAGGGGATTTACACACCAGGACTCCACATCAGTTTGGAACCATTTCATGTTTCCATGTTCTCATAGCATCATGTTAGTGACAGTTCCTTTCAGCTGTTTGCAGCATCCTTTGTTTGCACGATCATGATTTACAATATTTTTCATGAAAATGCATATTTACTTTTACTTTTTTGATTTAAAAAAGCCTCATAGCAAATAGGTTAGTTTAAGGACCCTGAATTCACTTAACAATAATAGTTTTCCACTTAACAGCTGCCACAAAAAAGTCAGAAAATTGGATGATGATCCACTTTGCCACTTACAACCACAAGGGGCAGGTTCTGTTACAGTCACAATTCAAAGTTCACCTGTACTTTGATGTAGTGCACCACCCCAGAAATCCAAAATGATATATTTATATAATAGAGCATTGCAGTTTATTGGAACTGATGCAGAACTCCCTGCCCTCTGATACATTTCTCAGGGATCTTATCAACCGCTGGATCTTAATCCTTCTAGTCAGTTACAAATTCCCATGGAAGGCTTAATTTCCCTCTTATATAAGCAGCCCTTATCAGCCAATACACTCTTAATCCTTCCAGTCAGTTGCTCAACAGTGTAACCATCTCAGTAAAAGCTCCTTCTCTTCATTATCCATTCTTCCATAAAATATTTTCTGATTACAGTCCTGCTGCAGCTGTTAGGAAAAAGGACCGAGTCAGACTCCAGTCACAGCCGTTGCAGCTACTCTCAGCTGGAATTGATAGGGAGATAAAATCTGTTCCTAAATTTGTAGAAAATGGCCAAATGCAGAAAGCCAAAGGCAATTCCAGTAGGGGATAGCAGCATGTGATTGACCTTTTTCTGCAGGACTGGCTCATGCTATTATTCTTTGCCTCTCCCTAACGGTTTTGGATCAACAAGAGCACTTCCAGATTTAAAATGTTTTGGAGAAATTGGGGAGTATTAACAGTGCTATGCAGAAATGTCCCCCAATTTTTGGAGGTTAGATATAGGTAGAAAAATTGAAAAAGTTTATCTCTGAATTCCTGTAAATATATTTACTTATACATGTATACTCCTTTCCCCAACAGAAATGCTTGGACTTTCATTTCAGATTGCTTCAATGGATGAAAATGGGACTCTTAGTCTATGGGTAAATTGAGATATTGTTTGTTTATTTGTTTGTTTGGTTATCTGTTTGGTTGGTTGGTTGTTCGTGCGTTCATTTTCTGTAGCCTCCCATCTCAATCATTCACTCCAAACGGTTTATAATTCCAAAGGTATAAAAACAAGTAAAACAATAAATCATCTTGAAAACAATTTTTAAAAGTATCCAAATAAATTTATACAACAGCCAAGATATTTAGGCAGTTAACTGTAAAGTCAGAAACCAGGGCCCTTAATGCATTTAGGATCCTAGGCTCAGGAACACAGCCAGACTTTTAAAGACTTATAAGAGACCAACAGGGTTGGGGCAGTTCTAATCTCCAAAAGAAGGATCTTCCACTGAGCAGAAAACACAGTTTAAAAAAGCTCACCAGCCAGTATTCTAATGGGTTCTGCAGCATGACCAATCCTGAGCTAAGGCATCATAATTCTCAGGCAGAGTTTTTCTGGAGGGCAAGTCACACTTTCCTGCAAACTGATACCCTTTGCTCTTTTTTAAGGACAGATTACCACTATAGGTTTGGTTTTTCATTTGGGACAAATTGTTTTCTTTTACAGCCAATTAAGGCATCCATTGCAATTGAAAGTGTGTTCCTAAATGCCATGAATATAATTCTTAATTACTGTGTTTCTGAATCTTAATTTATAAGCAAAATCTTATGCACTTTATTAAACCTGCCTTACTTTCTTGTCATTGTTTCTGCTGTTTGAACAGATTTATTCTCAAGTGTTTTTAAAAGTTGAGGGTTTTTTTCCATTGTGTCATTACAGCCAACAGTATGTGAACTGTATATTTCTTAACATCTGTTTTATTAGAATACTTCTAACTTTACTAGAACTTCATATAATTGGTTGCTTTATGACTCTTCAAAGTTCTGACAATCTTACCTGGGAGGTACTCACAAACTGAATTTGAAATTCTGACTTTTGCCACACATACATGCCCAATCATGTGACATATTTCAAGTGCTTGGCAACCGGGTTGCATTTATGACAGCTTGCAGTGTCCTGTGGTCACATTATTGTGTTTTCCAATGGTTTTGTAAAAAAAAATAAAAAGGCATTCACTTCCCCTTTTTCTGCAAAACTGTACCAATGGTGAACCACTAGTTTACTTAACCATAACATTCACTTAAGAACTGCAACTTTAATTTAATGACCACTGCAAAAAAAAAAAAAGGTAAAATCAGATCATCATATGATAGTTTTATGAATTATGACTACGATGGCAGGCTCAATTATGGTTGTAACTTCAGGACTTTGTATCTACTAGATATTTGTCATTTTCTCTTCTTAGAGAGTAATTTTTGACATTTCCTAGGTGGTTGTTGAACTTCAGAAAGGAGATTTGTCTGGCTCACAAAATGATTTAGGTAAGTAAATTTAATTAAAGAGAGCCAATTGGGCAAAATTTCTTAAACATTTTGCCATTTATGCTTCTCTATAGTGTAACATTAAGCATCCAAACACCAAAATGAGCTCAAATATACAATAGAATTTCTCAGTCTTCTGGGTCATAGTTGTCCCAAAAATTCTTTTCCAGGAGGTAACTGGACTTTCTCAGAGAGGTGGTGGTTCTTCTGAAGACATTTCGCTTCTCATCCAAGAAGCTTCTTCGGCTCTGAAGCTAAGAAGATTCCCCATTATCCTGTCAGACTGAAACGCCTTCAAAAGAAAACAATAATAAGAAAGTCCAATTGCCTCCTGAAAAAACACCTTTGGGTCAAATAAAGGACAACTCATCTGTCCGTTCATCACCCTGGTGGGGGAATTATTGACCCCCTCGGAGAGGGTCCGCAACTTGGGCGTCCTCCTCGATCCACAGCTCACATTAGAGAACCATCTTTCAGCTGTTGCGAGGAGGCTGTTTGCCCAGGTTCGCCTGGTGCACCAGTTGTGGCCCTGTTTGGACCGGGAGTCACTTTTCATAGTCACTCATGCCCTCATCACCTCGAGGTTCGACTACTGTAACGCTCTCTACATGGGGCTACCTTTGAAAAGTGTTCGGAAACTTCAGATCGTGCAGAATGCAGCTGCGAGAGCAGTCATGGGCTTCCCAAGGTATGCCCATGTTACACCAACACTCCGCAGTCTGCATTGGTTGCCGATCAATTTCCGGTCACAATTCAAAGTGTTGGTTATGACCTATAAAGCCCTTCATGGCATCGGACCAGAATATCTCTGAGACTGCCTTCTGCTGCACGAATCCCAGCAACCGATTATGTCCCACAGAGTAGGCCTTCTCCGGGTCCCATCAACTAAACAATGTCGGTTGGTGGGCCCCAGGGGAAGAGCCTTCTCTGTGGCAGCCCCGACTCTCTGGAACCAGCTCCCCCCAGAGATTAGAACTGCCCCTACCCTCCTTGCCTTTCGTAAACTCCTCAAAACCCACCTTTGTTGTCAGGCATGCGGGAATTGAAATATCTTCCCCCGGGCCTATACAATTTATGTATGTTATGTTTGTATGTATGTATGTCTGCTTAATAATTGGTTTTTAAAAATATTTTAAATTGTAAATTATTAGATTTGTTATGAAATGTTTTATTGTGTTGTGAGCTGCTCCGAGTCTACGGAGAGGGGCGGCATACAAATCTAATAAATAATAAATAATAATAAATAAACAATGAGCACAATACAGTGAAACGTGTATTTATTGTAAAAGTGTACTGGACTAGGGACAAAGAGACACAGGTTATATATTTTTAATTATTCAATCAATTTATATAGTTGCTATTCTCAACAAATGACTCTGGTGCTGAAGAATATTAAAAATAAGACACTGACAATTACAAAATAGGTAGCAACTCAGATAAATTATATAAGCATTAATTGTACATTAAATTACATTGAAGTCATGGGTCCTTTCTTTTAAAAAAAATTAAAATAGACTTTATTTATGATAAACAAAACACATATTACACGACAGACAAGACATTAAAAAAAGATTGGGCAATTTGTGACGTGCCTGTAGTACAATTCTAATTTTCTATTACATAAGTCATATTTCTTTTCTATTCTTTTCTATTACACACGTCATATTTACATAATGTACATCAAATATTAGCAATGATCTTAATCAGGTATATCTTTTCTTTTTTATTCCCTTTTATAACCAAAGCTCTGACCTTAACTCTCCAAATTCCTTGCCACCTTTTAGCTCTCCTTTTCTTTTTTCTTTTGCCCTTTTTCCCATCCAGCCATAAAACCTATCCCAACAATTAGTAAATTCTTCCACATCTCTGTTTTTTGTTTCCTTAGTTAAACTGTCCATTTCCGTGCATAGTGTTATTTTTTCAATAATATTTTCCTCCGTGGGTATGGTTTCATTTTTCCAATGTTGTGCTATGACTATTCTCTTAATTTTCTCGCAACTCCACATCTGGTAATATGATCCAAATTCTTTATTGCATCTCCAATATCTGGAGGAACGCTTTTTGTCTATTTTTGTTAATTGTGTGAGGGTTATATGCCATCTAAAATACATCTTATGTCATTTTTCTTTATAGGCCGTGGCTAACGTTAACTTTTTATTTCTGCTCCACATCTGCTGCCAGAGACCCAAAAATGGGTCTTTTCACAGGGTTCCAAAATCAGGTCTTTAGTTTAGCCTAATTTAGTCTAAGGTAGGCTGTACTCCTCAGTTATCCTGAATCACTCTGTCAGATTGAAATCAATTGATGCTTGCTAACACAGTGTTTTTCAACCAGTGTGCCCTGGCACACCAGTGTGCCACGAGACATGGTCAGGTGTGCCGTGAAGAAGGAAGCTCAGGTTCCAGTTTTGCAACTTTGTGCTGAGAGCAAGAGAGAGAGAGAGAGAGAAAGAAAGAGTGCAAGAGAAAGAAAGCAAGAGAGAGAGAGAAAAGGAGAGGAGGGGGAGAGAGAGAAATGAGCAAAAAGGGGAGGAAAAAAGAGAAATGAGAAAATGATTGAGACAGAGAATGAGAGGAAAAAGAGAGAAACAAAAGAGAGAGAGAAGTGACTCTTGATTTAAAGCATATGATAAAAAGCACCCAAAGAATAAGAGAGAAAAAAAACCCAGCCCTCACTTGGTTTTGGAAATGGTTCAAGAGTGTATACACACACATACACACACACACACGTGGGGGAGGAGACAGGGATGGAAAAAGAGAGGAGAGTGTCTTAGAGTGTCATTTTGTGTCATTTTGGTTGGTGGTGTGCCCCAGGATTTTGTAAATGTAAAAAATGTGCCGTGGCTCAAAAAAGGTTGAAAATCACTGTGCTAACAGACCAACTGAAGAACAAAAATCTTGTGCATCATGTTTTGGTGGCTTAGCAATCTGAACTAAAGAACCACATTAGTTCCATGTTTTACTAAACACTTTGGTAAGACGAGGTATTACTGTATACAGATTTTTGTCATTAAATACATTTAATCTCAGGATGTTTTTATTGGATCTGTCTATTTCCTTGAAAAAAAACTAAGTATTGTGCTGTAGTTGTATGGTTTGCCATATATTCTAATCCTTTTTAGATATTTTAGAACAGTTATAGTTTTGGTTTTTATCTTAATTCTGACTTGTGTCTTATCTTTTTGCTCCATGACTGACTATTTGATTTGGAGGCCCAGTACAATCAGGGGGACTTTTCAACAGGGAGACAAAAGCTTTGAAAAATATCAAGAGAGTCTCATTTAGAAACTAGCTATTCATAGGCTGAGAGGGAATTTCACTGTGGAAGAGCAATGCTGGCAATCATTAAAGATTGGAGCTGTTATCAGCCAATTAATAGGAGACGTGTATGCCATATTGAATAAAAATATATCTTTATTTTTTTGGCCTAGTTAAATTTCTGAACATAACCTATGAACATGAATTGATAAGTCATGCGTGGATTTAAAATTGCCCTGCAATTTAATTATATCAGTACTAATCAATTATTGCTATTATAATTAACACAATGCATTTTATTACTTTCAGGATTAATTCCTGGGGGAAAAATTAAATTGGCTCATAGCTCTACTGTTCAGCTGAATTGCAGGTAAAATATGTAGAAAACATCATATTAATGGGATTGTTCCTTGAAAACACATATGTCACTGCTGGCAGATTTCCAAAGAGGGGATAGTACCGTAGTTCCTTAGTAGCAGATCACATCAGAAGGGCACAAAGTGGAGGAAAGCTTGAATAATGGTGCATCAAGTGCATAGCTCTGTTCTAAATGCTCCTGTGACAAAACGTTTGCTTGGTCATTAGAGCATGATTGTGATACGTCATGTGGCGCAAACTCAATCACGTCACATGACGTATCACAACTTTTTTTACCTTTGTGGAGCCAAGGTGGGCATGGCCTATGTATGATGCATCTGGCCTGCAGGCCGCCAGTTTGAACACCCCTGTATAGAGCATCGGTACAAGGAAAGCTGTATGATAGGTTGAGTCAGTGTTTCTCAACCTTGGCCACTTTAAAACATGGAATTTTCAAGCCAACAAAAGGAATTCTGGTAATTGAAGTTCACACATTTTAAAGGCTAAGAGACACTAGAATGTGTAGTAGTTGGATGGCACTGGCGAAAGTTCAACTTTATTGTCAACCACAGAATCTCCCTGAACAGGTGGGAACCAACATTTCCAAACTCAACCTACCTGATAAGGTTTTTGTGGGAAGAAATAGGAGGAAGAAGGTCCTCTCTGATGATGGAGTGGTATACATCTAACAAATGTTACACATGAATTCTTGTCCAAATGGCAATTTCTACTTGAATTCCTTCTGATCAAGTTTTATATTGTTGAAAGAATAAGAAATATGCTTTGAGAGAGGAATCTACACTTACCACTCTGCCTAAAAAGTTAACCTCATTCTGAATAAGTTTATTATATCTAAAATCTTGTTTCGCTAGGAAAATAGCGAAACAAGATGGAGAATTGAATGAAAGATCTAAACTTATATTGGCTGGTTAATAAATCAAAGATATTCACTTTGTATTTCAATATTTGTTGCAATTTCACTTATTAATATATATGTTTCTTTTATATTCAGTATTTCTCCAAAAGATTACACATTCCTGGGGGTGCCCCAGACACTGAACATTAAATTTCTGCCATCAAATCCTAATCATTTTGTTGTTGGAACAGATGCTGTGAGTAATATTCTTATTCTAATTTCATTCTTCCCAACTTTTCTTAGTGTAGTAGATTTTTTGAGTGGTTTAGTGAGCCTGGGGTTGCTATAACAAATGGCTGCATTGTCAGAATCTGGACAAAGCCCACAATTCCCCCTGAACTATTCTTTGTGCTATTTCATCAAATGTAGCCACAACTTTTCTTTTCCCCTTTTCAAAACTTTACAGGGTTTGGTGAGCCACGGCACACGGCATGAGCTGAAAGTCCCTCCCAAGTTGTTCAAACCCCAGCAGGGGGGACCGAGAGCAACCCAAGTTAATGCGATAGATTTTTCACCTTTTGGAAAGCCGATCTTTTTGGTATGAATGCTCTCTATTCTTGATTGGACTAATTCGGGTGGTGTCATATCAGTGAAGGTCTGAAAGTTAGATTTAAACTGTGCATGCTATGAATAACTTATTTGTAGGCCAGTAGCCATTACAGTTCTGGACTAGATTTTGCAAACTATTCACATTGTCAGACTGAGCAACATCAGCAGTTGGGCTCAAATGTTAATCTCTTCTTCTTTGAGTTCCTAATTCCTCCTATTGGCTGGGAAACTCTGAGACTTGAAGTTTTAAAAAGTTTTTAAAGTTGCTAACATTGAGAGATACTGCTCTACTTCCATAAGACCTCCTCAGGAAAATCTGTACTATGCAGCCTGAACAACTCAACAAAATAGTCAAGTGTGAATAGCTGTCATGTTCCAGGTCAAACATACACAAGCACACATTGAAGTAGTTGCACACTTTAAAAAATAAATTACTTTTGCAAAGTAAGTAAATGAACAAATGCAAACATATGCATATGTAGTGGAGAGATAAATGTCCCCCTTGCCCTAAGTATTATAACTTTGCCTTAAAAGAGTTCCAGTCCAAAGCAGCTGGCAGCAGAGTGGTCAGGCAAAGTTTCAAGGTGAAAACTTTGTAGATGTTTCATCAGCTGATCCACTTACAGAGTCAGTTGTGAGATTCACAAGGCAGGAGTTAAAGTGTGTGAGATAGGAATCAATAGGCAGTTGCCATCAATGGAAAGACTTAAGTTTGCTGCTCTTCTTAAATAAAAGGAGCCTCGGTAATGTTCATTTGGAAGGGCTGAGGTTCCTTCTTTATAAGCAATCCCATTTTCTCTGCTCTCTTCATCACACAGCAAGCCCTTGTGTTGAGCGGTGATTGCAGCTCAGCCTCTTTATCTTTGGAGACCAGCAATGGCTCTGCCTGCTGGTTACCGGAGTGCTATCTTCTGCCTGCTTGGACAGCTCCAATAACTCTGGAGCTCGTTGTTCATTGTCAGTCTCCTCTGAATCTGATTTCACCATAAAAGTAGCTTGGTCTCTTTTTCATGCTGAAGCCACAAGGGTGCTGAATACCTCTTTCGCAACTGGCAGCTCAGTAAATTGTACCAAAGTGATTGCAAACATGAGTGTGCATTTCTGATAAATGGCAGGTGGAAAGCATTCTGGGGTTTCAGTCTTACTTTTATGTGCCACAGCTTTGTTGCTGACACTTTTTGAAGGCCAGGGTCAGGCAGTCAAATGTCCGTGGCTTTCAAGGCTCACTCGACATTCCTCACCTGATGGGTATCCTTAGGATCTCAAATAACAAATATAGTAATAATACACTTCCAATAGTAATAATCACTGAAATTCACAGGAAGAGGTTTTTCTCAGATGAAGACAATTAAATATTGCATAATTTAATGATGTCTCTAATGATCATCCATCTAATGTCATGTATTTCTTATTGGATGTCCATGCTTTTGATTCTATATTAAGTCCAATAAATTGGGAAATCTTGCCTTAAAACAATACATTAATCAGAAAAAAATGTGGGTTTTTTAAAAAAAAAATGTGTATTTTTATGTTTTCAGGTGGGCTGTTCAGATGGGAGCATTAGACTGCACCAGATGGCTTCTGAACTTCCACTTATGCAATGGAACAACAGCACAGCAGGGCAGGCAGTAATCGCACTCCAGTGGGCTCTAACCAGGCCAGCTGTGTTTTTTGTTTTGGATGCCACATCTGTCATTTATATTTGGGATCTCTTGGAAAATGATTTGTCACCTGTAGCCAAACAGCCAATCTGGTCTGATAAGTAAGTTTACAGGATGTTCTTTGGTTTGCAATTGTACAAATTGGGCAGAAATGTTGGGCTTTAATCTTTACAGACATGCACCTCCATTCAGGCATTCAGTTACATGGATAAAGGGCATAAAATAGTAAAGAATGATGCATGCATGGAGGCCTTGTTTCTTTTCCCCGTGCTCCAATCATTCAGGAGAAGATGAGAAGCCAAATTGAATTTGCATAGGTAAGGACAGGAATATAGTTCCCTGGGACCAACAGGGTGCCATGAAATGCAACAATGCAAACCTTCCTCTTTCGAAGTCTATAGAGATTCTCAGGCATCCAGAACTTGGTTATCCCAAAAGTGCCGATTACTACTGGGACCACCTATACTGGTTTATGCCAGAGTTGTTGCAGTTTGATTTTAAAATCATGATATCGGCTAAGTTTTTCTTCCTGTTTTTCATCAATTTGACTGTCACCTGGTATGGCGACATCAACAATCCACACTTTTTTCTTTTCCACAATTGTGAGGTCTGATATATTGTGTTCCAGAACCTTGTCAGTTTGAATTCGAAAGTCCCAAAGTATTTTGGCAGTCTTGTTTTCAACTACTTTTTCAGGTTTATGATCCCACCAGTTCTTTACCACTGATAGGTGGTAGTTGTGGCACAGGTTCCAATGAAGCATGTTGTTGTTGTTGTTATTATTGGAGTATCCTCATGGAGTTGGTCTAACCTGAGCAGTGGTATCCAGTGAGAAGATATTTTAATCATTCTGCAAATTAAGGAAGAAAGCAAATGCCAGTTGATCCCAGTTAGGCTCTTTACTCTCTTTTCCTCTGCTTATTAAACAAAAAGTTGTTATTTCTTTGTTTTCAGGATTATAACAATGGCTGTACTGGGTGAACCTGAGAAACCAAGTGGCGTTCTGGGCATAGCACTTGCCAAAGAATCTGGAATAATAGACATTAAGTACGTCAAGAAGATATGGGCCGTGCCTCAGCCAGAAGAGGCGGAGAAATTAAACCTGCTTTTGCAGCAGGCCTTATGAAATGCAAACAGAGGTCTGTGTATGAATGCACAAATATGGCCTCATGGTTTGAAATGAATTTGTTAATGTGCGTGATTTAGCAGAATATTGCATGGCTGAAATATTTTTTTAAATTCCTATTTGTAAATAGTATTTATATATTTTAAGATGTATCAACACAGTATTTGGACTTGAGCTAGAGAACATTTTTATGAATCTCAGAATAAATATTTATGAAAGCATCCTTTTAAAAGAAATATATTTGTTTCAAATACGCTATGTACTATAAATCTTTATACTTATTTTTGGAATAAAACTGAACGTATAGTCCCATGAGCTTCGAATATTTGGTTTTTAATTTTCTAATTGAAAATGACTGTGGTTTTTTTCCATGTGAAATTAAAAGGCCCTTGTCAGCATTTGCAGAATTAGGCTCAAATATGCCACTATCCAAAATTTTCTTGTCCACAGGGCCCTCCATATCCTTCTTAGTAAATCCTGGCATTTGTGTCAAATAACCCCAAGCCAAAAATAGCTCATGGTTTCATTTAAAGGTTGCTCACAGGTGACTTTCAATGTCTTACACGAATATATTACATATGTATGTAATATAAACCATGCCATGCTATTTAAAACAAGGGTAATTTACAGATAAGGGAGTTGATATAATATTTTTACAAGGGTTTTAAAATCAGAATATGGTCTGGTCTGCAGCCATTTTTTCCTAAGGTACTACTGGGCTCAATTTTGTAAATATGCCTTTGCTGTAGTGATAAAATAATGTGGGATCTGTTAGTGTAATAGATATCGTCGCAAAATGAGGAAAACCACCTTTTGCAATTGACTGATACCAAATTTGTCAATGCTGATGGTGTTCATGTGATGCTATACCTGCTTTGGATTGTATCCAAAGCCCCTATTATTGTTGATAGTACTTTAGCTTGCTTTTGTCACAATCATTGTGTTTCTATTTGTAGGTATTATATTTTGTTATCTTCTCCAGTTTCTTTCTCTTCTATTCTGCTGTCTCCAGGTGCTGCCACATCCACTATGCAGACTTTTTTGTCTGTTTTATCAACACTTGTTAAGTCTGGAGTGTTATGTGGTAGGTCTCTGTCTGTGTGATATTCCCAGAGCAATTTAGCTTCTTCGTTTCTCTATTTTATGATCCCGCCAGTTCTTGCTTACAGGCAAATGATATTCCTTGCAGATATTCCAGTGCACCAATGTTGCTACTTTGTCATACCTTTGCTTATAGTCAATCTGTGTGATTTTGCAACAGCTAACTAAGTAGTCGATTGTTTCTTCAGCTTCTTTGCATAGGTGGCACTTATTTTCTGTTGCTGTCTTTTTAATTCTGGCTTTGTTTAAGTCAGGCAACCAGAATTGTTCTCTCAGTCTCTTACTTCAATTTTCCTGCTCTCAGTCATTGTCAAATATTATAATTATCTTCATTCCCTGTTATTTTTTAATGTACTGCTTTGTCTTCCCATGCCTCCGTTCTGTTCTGCATTTTTACTTCTAGGCCTGTTTGGTCTTTCCAGGAGTCAATAAGCCTTCCGGGTATACTAACATCAGTGCATCTTCTTCATTGTCCTTCAGATGTTCTTCCAAAGCCCTTTTTTTCTTCTTCAACCATCTGATGTACTTGCAACATTCCACACCCACCTATTGGTAGGTAGAGTCTGTCAATATTGCTGCGAGGATGATAGGCATGATTGTCATTATTTTTCAGGTCTTTCTCTCCATTACATTTAGTTCTACTTGAGTCTAGTCCACCATTCCAGCTGTGTATCTTATTCACCACTTTCCATCTGCTGCCTTCTTGAGCTCACAGGAACTAGCTGCCCTAAATTATAAGTTAGAAGGGATCTCTGGGATAATCTAGCACAACCATATGCAGGATCTGCTAAACTATTTCAGAAGAGTGGCCTGTCTGCTTCTATGAAAGAGAACATAGCACTTCAAGAGGTCATCCTGTAATTCCCCACCTGTTGCTGACCTATGATTCCAGCATTCCTAATCATTAATCATACTTGCCAGGCTGCTAAGAGGGTAGTTCAGCAAACATAAGGAAAGACGTAGAACATTTTGTTCAAGAGCTGGCAATTAGAACAATAAAAACTTTTGGGTGAGCAGAGACTTTTTAAGTCATTGATTTATTTAGTCCAATGTGGACATTGGGGATTCACTCTTTTCCTTCAGTCAAGATAATGGAAGACAGGAAATTGCAAAAAACTTCTTGAAATGGAAACTACGAGTAGTGAGATCACTGTGACTTATGCTTCAACAGGCTCCTATTTCAGGAACACAAGCTTAAGTCCAACAATCTTTGGACCAAATTCATCTTTTGTGTTGTTTTCTGCCAAAACAAATACTGCAAGGCCTTTCATCTCAAGCAGGAGAAATAACATACTTTTCACATGTTATTTGGCAAATTAAAAGAAAGCCCAAAATTCACTCCTTTGCCAGCTGAAGCGCCCATTTTTGCGCTGCTGGGATTCATCTGAGGCTCCTCTACAGACTTCTGTGTTATTGCAATGCTGCAGGGAAATCCCAGCAGGGGAATCTCAGCATCGCAAAAACGAGCGCTTCGCTGGCAACGGAAGTCCGGAGGTGGGGTTTCCCAGTGAAGGAAGCATCAGTGAAATCGCAGCATCGCAAAAAACCCGAAGTCCTTGAAACCCTACCTCCGGACCTCTGTGTTTTTACGATGCTGCGATTTCACTGAGGCTCCCTTCACTGGGAAACCCCACCTCCGGACTTCCATTGCCAGCAAAGCGCCTGTTTTTGCGCTGCTGGGAGGGGAGCCTCAGGGGAATCCCAGCAGTGCAAAAATGGGTGCTTCGCTGGCAACGGAAGTCCGGAGGCGGGGCATCCCAGCGGCGGCGGTGGGTTTGTAAGGTGAAAATAGTTTGTAAGAAGAGGCAAAAAAATCTTAAACCCCAGGTTTGTATCTCGAAAATTTGTATGATGAGGCGTTTGTAAGACGAGGTATCACTGTACTAGTTTAGGAGGGCTGGCTATCTACCCAGGAGTCATTTTAATTCCTTTGTTTCATTTTTCAGATTTGTTAATTGAAAACCTTTCTTTCCATGACAAACAATATGTGATCTTGTCTATCAGAATCTGGAGATTGGACTTATCAGTAATATTAAGTCCCATTTTAAACTGTGCTTTGTTAAATTAAAAATAATTGATGGGTGTTTGTAAAGCTCACTCAACTGTAAACAATGATTTATGAAGCTCGTGGGTGGACTGATAAGTGAAATGCTGAGATAAACAACATGGATTTTAGTTTACTATATTGCACAAACTATCTTAGTATCAGATAGTTTGGTCTTCAAACTATACACTTTAAAAAAGAGAGCAATCACAGCTTATGAAATTCTTTTTTGACCCCTTCTTTCTTCTCCCTTCACACCAAATTTGGTCCTGTTTTGTTCCATTTTAAGGTCATTACTGTAGCGATGGACAGACACATGGGAAGAAGACTGATTCACTTTACATAATTTATTTCTAACATTCTGAGTTGGATAAGATTAAAAGTGTTTTTGTGTGATTGGTCTTATGCATTGAGAAGATATCTGGAATGTAGGAGTCAAGCCTGTATCTGACTGTCTAGCTTCAGACAGAGATTGGATGGGGCAGAAGTAGTAGATTTCTGCAAGATAATTCCTTTTATGGAGAAAAGCCAGTGCTCTATCACTGAATACATCCATAATTCAGAACTATGTGCTCTACTATATCTAAAAGAAAAGGCCACAAGAGCAAAAAAAAAATTAATTACTTATATAACATGGTTTTGTTTTGAATTTATTAGAAATGTTCTGCTAGGTGGCATATCTAATTGACCTTGAAAAAGCTCACCAGGTCAGATGGGACAAACTCGGGCATCTGAGCACTTTAGGCTGCATTGCAAATTGCAAATAAAAATAATTTTCCAATTATTATCTGGAATACAGTATGAAAGTGTCCAGAAAAATCTCTTCACTCAAGGGAGATTACTTTGTTTTAAAATCAGAAATACCATACAGTAATATTTTTGCACTTTATATGAATATGAATCTTTTATGGCACTATTTCTCAACTTTTTAAATGATAAATTATATGAAACTCAATTCCTAGAAGCTGCTTGGGAATTCTGGGAGTTGAAGTCCACACAACTTAAAAGGGTGATTGAGAAGATTGAAAACACTGTCTATATTTAATGTGCCCTTTTATGTCAAGGCTATTATATAAAAATCCCACCTAGACCACTACAACTATCCCACCTAGACCACTATCAACACAAATTTGAGGACTGATTCAAGTAATTTCTATCATATCATGTCACCTTTAATTAACCCATTAATTAAATTGTTAATAGTAAATTAATGATTTATCAAGGTGATTTACAAAATAAGAGTTACATTTTAATGTTTACAATGAATCCAATGAACATAGCTTATTTGGTCAACTTTGGTTCAGCTTTCTGTGTAAACCAGATTATTAAATCCAGAAAAGTCTCAAAGCATGTTTAATTCTTCTGGATGAAACACAAGTGAATCAGACACTGACTTAGTCAGGTTTTTATGATCAGTTTTCAATGGGTAGCTGTAATTAAAATGAATATTCTGTCCAACATACTATTTTTATTTTAGGTTTGCTCCAATAAATTTAAGGAAAAGGTTTTTCATGGAGCTGAACAAAGTAATACTAAAATTTATATGGTTATAAAAGAAAGCAAGAATTAAAACCAAATTACTACAGGACAATAGAAATAAAGGTAGATTTGGACTTCCTGACTGGGAAACATATTTAGCTGCTGTATTGAATTGGTTGAGGGATTGGATCACTATTAAAAATAAAAGGATCTTAACATTAGAAGGATTTGGCCTCCAAATTGGCTGGCATGCCTTCATATGGGCTGGGGGGAGGTGAGCACAAAACACATCCTTATTTCCAAAGATACTACATAAGAAGAGCCTTGTTACAACCTTGGCTTAAAATCAAGAATGAAATTATAGAAGAATTCCAAAATGGTTATCGACAGCAGAAGCAATCATTTACCCAAATTTACTAGATGAGAAAAGATGGTAACGTATAAACAAAATCTTAAAACAAAATGTTTGTTTTCTATGTTTCTAAAACAAAATAAGAACTCTAATAGGAATAGAACTGGAATAGAATTGGTAGCATAATTTACAGATTCAATCCTGGTACAAGAAAGATGTATTACAATTCGGATTTCAAAATGAACATGGATTAGATAAAATATTATTTGGCCCGGAAGAAAAAATGATTTCAAAATTATATCATTTTCAATTGTAATAAAAATTAGAAGAAATGCTAAAGGGAACAATGATTTGGATATACAATTAATTTGGCAGAATGGGACAAAATTTGGGAAATAAATTACAAATTGACCTTGGCGGCATCATATAAAGAAAGTATTTACAAGACGTTCTACCAATGGCATTTACCTCCAGCACAGTTGGCAAAAAGTTCCTGAAGGTGTCCCTAAAATGTTGGAAATGCAAGAAGGAGCAATGGACTTATTACCATCCTTGGTGGGCTTGTTCTAAAATGAAATTATACTGGAACAAAATTAAAAATTGCTTGCAAGAAATTATACAAGTGATTGAGTTGAAGCCAGAGCTATGCTTGTTGGGAATATTTAGGGGAAAGTTTAAAAAAGAGGTTAGATATTTAATACTCCATATAACTACCACAGCCAGGATTGTTAACACAGAGAACTGAAAATTCCGATAACATCCCTACTTTCTCAATGGTTTTCAGAAAAATTTTAGAATGCGCTGAGATTGCAAACTAGCAATGGAGATGCATGATAAAGAAGATACGGACTTCTATGAAGCATAGAATAAATTATATAAGTAGTTAAAACAAAATAAAAAATATCAAATTTTGTTATAAATCAGGATTTATAAAATCCTGATTTATAAAAATGTGTGAGACATTTTTAGAAATCAACCCTGAGTTTCTCTTTCAGAATTTCATATTAAATTCCCCTTAACTCCCTCTCCTGGTCATACATAGTATCTGAAGGTAATCACGCACAATAAATAAAAATGGAAGAGAACTTACAGCACTATTAGTTTCCTTTTGCTAACTTAACTTTTATTATTGAGTTTATAATACTATTCTCACAAAAGTCTTATTTCTTATATCATATTAAAAGAGGTTTTAAAAATTTTAGGTATGAGAATTTGCCCCAAATTTCTACTGCATCACGAGAATATAAGCAAATAAATAAAACTGAAACTTCATATTCATAGGCTAATAAGTAGTTGTCTAATAAACAAATTTCTGTTATCATATTTCATAGCACTGCACATTAATCAGCATCCCAAAGTTCATTATAGCAATAAATTAAAAATCACTTCTCAAAAGGTGGAGCCTAAAAATTCATAATTTCTAGCGACCCATCTGACTAGCTCTATTAAATGTTATGAATAAGCGCTTCACTGCATGGGTTCAGGTTACTTGAGGGACCATCTCACCCCATTGGGATTGGTCCATACTACTCGTGCTGCAGGTCCTGTCAGCCTGAGGAATCCAGAAGGAGGGCCTTCTCTGCGGTTGCTCCTGCCCTCTGGAATATCTCCCCCTCTCCAATATGAGGTTGGGCCCAATCCTCTTAACTTTTCAGAAGGGCTTAAAGAAGTGACTGTGCCAGTCAGTTTGGGGCCTATTGGTGGATCTATGTAAGATTAGGTTAACAATTCTTGAAGCCTTTTTGGTGATGTTGCAGTGGACTTTGGCACTTCAGTCATTTCATATGAATATTTCAAAGTCTATTACAGAGTTAGGGTTGTCTGCAAGGTCTTGTCTATTCGGCTTGTATTTGGTGTTCTGATTCTTTTTGCCAATGCGTAGTACAGAGTATTTGCTGGTTGAGACTTGGAGTTGCCTGATGTTTGAGCATTCTGACACCAAGTCAAGGTCATTTGGGTAGTTAGCAGTGTTATTGGTGGCTTTAATAGTTTTACATAATTGGCGAAGAGAACGCAGTAGGAGCTGAACAATCAATTAAGCATTGCTATACAAATAATTAATTCATTAATATCTTTAAAATTATCATTAATGGGTTTGTATGAGATCACAACTATTCAAATAAAGTTTGCAATTATAAAGAGAATTTATTAAGAAAACAAACTCAACTATTGCTATCTTCAGGGTTCGTTGTTTTTTAAACTTTATAAGAACAGGTCTCCTTAGTGGTCTACATTCACCTTACAATTTATCTGAATATAAAGCACGAATTCCCATCAACATTTTATAGACATGCACTAAGGTGCCTGCCATTTCTGATTTGGATGTAAAAATAAATAAATACTGAAAGCAAAATATAATAAAATTGGAGTGAGCTTCAAAGTAGTCACTGTCACTTTTATTTCCATGAATATTTATATGCGCCAAATGAGAATTCTTAGTAAATATAGGGTCAGAGTTTCCATCCCAATGCTTTATTGAGAAGTTAGATTTCCTACTGTCCTCTTTCGTCCCCCCAAAATGATGTAGAAGACTTTCTGAGCAAGTAACCACGTACTTGTATATCTCTTGTTAAACTTAATTATAAATGTCTACTAGCCAACCTTTTACCTAATGAGTCATGCTTTCAAAGTTATTTCTTTACCAGGCTACTTATTGCCTTCAACATGGAGAGCCCCTTGTGCAATGTCTTCTCTTGAAAAGCTCGGCACAACTCAGAGATAGCTCCTGTTTTGCTGAGCTATTTTACTGGTAGTCCAGGGTAGTAGAAGGGAGCCTTTTCAAGATTTGAAATAGAATGTCTGGTTGTATTCAATGCTGATTGTCATTATGTTTTATCTTTGATTGATTGATTGATTGATTGATTGATTGATTGATTGATTGATTGATTGATTTTGTCCAATACACAATGAGAGTTTTAGTGGGTATATATATATACACACACATAGTAAAATACATGATGAAAGTTATAGAGGAGATACTCATAGTAAAATATATATATGAAAGAATAGAAAAGAAGATATAGTAATAGAACATATCAATGAAAGAATAGAAGAAGAGATATAGGAATAGAAGAAAGGTATAGGAGATATAGGAGAGCAATAGGACAGGGGACGGAAGACACTCTAGTGCACTTGTACTCGCCCCTTGCTGACCTCTTAGGAATCTGGATAGGTCAACCGTAAATAATCTAAGGGTAAAGTGTTGGGTGTTTGGGGATGACACTATGGAGTCCTATAATGAGTTCCACACTTCGACAACTTGGTTACTGAAGTCATATTTTTTACAGTCAAGTTTGGAGCAGTTAATATTAATTTTCAATCTGTTGTGTGCTCTTGTGTTGTTGTGGTTGAAGCTGAAGTAGTCACCAACAGGCAAGACGTTGCTTTGCTGGCCGGCACAGGGCAGCCGCCGCAACAACAACAACAGCCCCGTGGCAGCCGTTGATGCCGAGAGCCCGAAGCCCACTCTCCAGCGTCAACGCCAGGCTTCGGGTGAGCAGAGCTGCGCACCGGCGGCAGGAGCTGTTCGGAAGGCAGACGCAGTACCTCTGCCAGGAAGGGCTGTCAAAGAGGCCCTGAAGGGGGACAGGGCAGTCCCTGCCGCCTGTGACAGCAGCGAGATGTCTGCGCCGGCCAGGGCAAGAGAAGGCTGGAGTTGCGCGGAAAGCAGCACCCGCTGGTGGGGCCTGGTCTGAGAGGAGCCGCCACTGTTGTTGCACCAATGGCAGCAGCTGTGGGGGCAGAGCGAAGGGGAGGGCGTGGAGGCAGTGCCCGCTGGAGAAGCGGGGAGAGAGAGAAGTGGAGGTGTGCGCGCCTTGTGCCACGGGGGGGAACCGGTGGAGGTCAGGGGTTTACAAGCAGCCACCTCCCCCACACACACACTTAGCCATGGCACACTTAGCTGTGACTTTCAGTGGAGTTTTTGAATCACCAATTTCCTGAATCTCCCGTCCACACACCGCGGAGGAGGTGGGGAGGAGGTGGAGAGGCAAGAGGCAGGGAGGAAAGTGGGCCTGCAATTGGCCCCTTTATTTCTTGACTTTAGGGAGAGGAACTGTTGCTGCTCTGCCATAGGGCGGCAAAGAAAGGGGACAATTGCAGGCCCGCTCAGCAAGCGACCGCGGTGAGTAGACAGGAGATTCGGGAGCTTATTATATCAATCGGTAAAATCTTGTGTGCTGCCGCGGGCCAGTTAAAAGGCCTCAGCGGGCCGCATCAAGCCAACGGGCCGTAGTTTGGGGACCGCTGCTGTACACTATTTGAACATCAACTGCATATTTTATTTTTATTTACTTGCTGAATTTACTTGCTGAATTTACTTGCTGCTCATCTCAACATAGGACTATTCTAGATGGTTTACAATAATAAAAAAGGGAAAATGATTTTAAAAATAATAAAACAGTAAAAATAACAACAGTAAAGGAATGACCTAATAAAAATCATCAAGTAATATGGAAGCACAGTAATATGAATTTTTTAAAAGATGAGCAGAGGTGGGAAGAAAGGTAAAGAAAGATAGATGATAGAGTTGATAAACAGAATTTGTAATAAATTTATCAATTTCAATTGCTTCTGTACTAACTAATCTACTGATTCTGGATGTATTCTGATGCAAGTTATAAATGTCAGAAGAATAATTTGGGACTCCAACATGAGGTGGGGCTGCGCAAGAATAAAAATGAAATCCAAACAGCTGTGAGGAAAAAAATAATATTCCTGAAAGCAAAAGTTTGCGTTTAGGGGCAAGTTGCAGAGAAATGGGGTACAGCAGTATATTTTTATAGGGGGAGCTTGTCCAGTATATAAAGGTGTATATATGCTGATTGTAGGGTTACACCTGAGGGAGGTAGTGTGTGTGTGTGTGTGTGTGTGCATGTGTGTATGTGTATGTGTAGGCATATTTATTCTTGTGAATATGTTCCCTACTTTAATTCTGTTTGTATTTGCATACCTTTGAAATGTGGATTAGGCCTGTGTAATTTATTGAGGAAATTTACTAAATTTAGTTGATTAGCTTAATTTCAGCTTGGCTTTCAATTATCTAGTGGAGACACTTTCACAGACTATTGTGGATTCTGTTAATATTTTAAAGGAAGACTGAAACAAGTATAAAGAATAAATATATTTAGATATAAAGCTTCTTACATAAATTTACATCTCTGTTCTTCCTCTCTTTTAGTCAATCATGTCAGACAGATAAAGAAATGCTCTCATCTGTAAATTATCATAGCAAAGGGTGGGAGGGGGAGTTAAAAGCATCTGAATTTATCTTACTCCCTCAATTTGCATTATTTTCCTGTCCCCTCCTTAAGGACTTGCACAGGCTTTACTTAAATACAGAGCTAAATCAGCAACTCAATGTATTTTACTAAGCAACTATTTTGAGTGAATTTGACATTTGAAGGATGGTTTCTGTGAGGTGGGAGGAGAAGGGGTTTGGACTTCCATGAGTGACAGACTTGATACTCACTCAGAGGGAGGTATGTAATCAGGCCACTGTTAGCCACCCAATCAGAGAAAGGGGTGGGGAAATTGAAGGCGGAGAGATTTTTCCTCAGAATTAATCTCCCTCATTTCAGTACTGTACTTTGACTGGGTTGGTTGATTCCTATTTTCTTTCTGAATTCCTGAATCTTTCCCCTCTATCTTTGGATTTGTATAGTTAGAGATTCCTTTCCACCATAACACATTCCTTATCTTGTTTGTTAAATGCCTTAGAGCAGTGTTTCCCAACCTTTTTTGAGCCGCGGCACATTATTCGTATTTTCAAAATCCTGGGGAACACTGAAAGGGGGGGGGGGCTAAAGAAAAGTTTGGACAAAAAAACCCTCTCTCTTTTCCTCCCTTTCGCTCTATTTCTCCCTCTTTCTCTCTTTTCCTTCCTTCCCTTCATTCTCTCTCTCCATCCCTTTCTTTCTTTCTTCCTCTCTTTTTTGCTCTCTTTCTCTCTCCCTCCTTCCCTTCCTCTATGTCTTTCTCTCTCCCTTGC
The DNA here is from genome assembly GCF_031021105.1 of Erythrolamprus reginae. NCBI lineage: Eukaryota > Metazoa > Chordata > Lepidosauria > Squamata > Dipsadidae > Erythrolamprus > Erythrolamprus reginae. Next base: position 13,600,900 of record NC_091963.1, read on the forward strand.
TCTCTCTCTCTGTCTCTCTTGCTATCTCTTTCTTGCTTTTTTCTCTCTCTTGCTCTCTCTCTCTCTTTCACTGTCTTGCTATATGTCTCTTTCTTTCTCTTTGCCTCTCTTGCTATCTCTCTTTCTCTCTGTCTCTCTTGCTATGTCTCTCTTTCTTTCTCTTTCTCTCTCTCTCTGTGCCTCTCTTGCTAAGTCTCTCTTTTTTTCTTGCTATGTCTCTCTTTCTTTTTCTCTCTCTCTGCCTCTCTTGCTATGTCTCTTTCTCTCTCTCTTTCTCTATCTCTCTTTCTCTGCCTCTCTTGCTGTCTCTCTTTCTTGCTCTGTCTCTCTTTCTCTGCCTCTCTTGCTATGTCTCTCTTTCTCTCTCTCTCTGCCTCTTATATGTCTCTCTTTCTCTCTCTCTCTCAGCTGACTGCAAGCGGGAGCCCTGACGGCGGCAGCTGGACGTGGTGCTGGACACCGTATATGCCAGGCACGCAGCGCCAGCATGTACGACGTCCAGCAGAACGTCCAACCGCCACCGTCAGGGCTCCCACTTGCAGTCAGCTGAGAGAGCGAGCGAGCGATCCCTCTCGCCGCCGCCATCTCCCCCGACTGCCTGCGGCCGCTGCGGCCACCCCCCCCTGCTCCCATCGGACACTTGCCGTCGACGAAAGAGGAGCTCCAGCTGGGCGGGGCGCTGCCGGTACTTCCGTCCTGGGGCTCCCGCTCGCAGCTGTCCCCCGCCTCCTGCTCGATGCCGCGGTTTTCGGCGCTCTCCTGCTGGGCCCCAAAGAAAGAAGGCGGGAAAAAGGTGCGAAGAATGGAGCTCTCCTTCTTCCTGCCTTCCTTCTTTGGGGCCCAGCAGGAGAGCGCCGAAAACCGCGGCATCGAGCAGGAGACAGCTGCGAGCGGGAGCCCCAGGACGGAAGTACCGGCAGCGCCCCGCCCAGCTGAAGCTTGGCAGCACACCTGGCCATGTCTCGCGGCACACCAGTGTGCCGCGGCACACCGGTTGGGAAACGCTGCCTTAGAGTCAATCTTGATAGCTGTTCAGAAAGGGGCTTGCTAGGATTGCCAGGCTATCTCTTTCCTGGGCTGAGGGAGAGGGACTGGTCTCATGTAGATTTTGTGCCAAAATCAGGCATAGAACACAACTTTCCCTCTTTTCCTCCAGAGCTGGAAGCTGCTAGCTGTAAAGGTGATTGCAAAGCCCCGTTTTTGTTAGATCTTCAAAAGACAATAGCAAATTTAACAGCTACCTAGCAAGAACAGCATTTTCGGGAAGCTAAGGAACAAAAGAAGCTTGAAAAAGCTCTTGGATAGTCAGTAACTTCTTTAGAAATTAGCTTTGCCAGCAAGAAAACCCTTAATTTATCAAGCTAATGAATTCTACAATTTATGTCCTTAAAGATGTGAACATTCAAACTGGAATCTGTCTTTCAAAATACCAATTTTTTAAAAAATTATTTATTTAGTCAAGCATACTGGGTGAGGCTTCTACAACAATATGAAAACACAGCATTTATATCAAAGGCAGGCCAGCAGATGTTCCTAACTCAAGCTGTCGAGAGCACGCCCAAGAATTGGTAATTTGCATTGCAAAAATATTGGATGCCCACAGATTATCTACCAAAGATTATACAGTACAGTATTCAGTGATTCTTTATTTTTTATTTATGTATTTGTCAAACAATTATAGGATGGCAATTTGTACAAATAAAACATTAGATAACTAATGATAAAAACTAATGATAGAAGACAATAGAACAGTAGGACAGAGACCGTAGGCACAATGTTGCACTTATGCACACCCTTTACAGACCACTTAGAAAGGGAGACAGGTCAATTGTAGATAATCTAAGGTTAAAGGTTTTGGGGTTAGGAGTAGAAACCACAGAGTCAGGTAGTGCGTTCCAGGTGTTGATTATTGCTGAAGTCGTATTTTTTGCAGTCTACTTTGGAGCAGTTGACATTTAGTTTAAATCTATTTTGTGCTCATGTGTTGCTGCGGTTGAAGGTGAAGTAGTTGCTAACAGGTAGGACATTTTGGTATATGATTTTATGAATTATAGTTAGATCGGAATAGAGATGATGGAGAAGAATTTCAAGCCTGGCGGAGCAAGGTATTTTGTTGCGAGAGGAGTGAAGGACTCTTCTTTTGAAATATTTCTGGACTCTCAACTGTGTTGATGTCAGATATGCAATGTGGGTTCCATATAGGTGAGCTTATTATCCAGAAATTCTTACCAAGGCTATGTCAAATAAATTTGTCTTATTCATTCCATAGATGTTCTAAGAGAACATAGCTCATTTAAGATATCAGCTGAGTTCAATGGGAGGCCATTTATAAATTTTCTGATCCATAACCCAATCTATTATGTAATTATATCTCATGTGGATTATACTTATATAGGATAAGCTTACATTGAGCTGTGTCATACATGGGGAAAATTTATTTATTTATTTATCATGGACCACTGAATCAAAGGCTTTGCAGAAGTCGATATAAATTGCATCAATGGATTATCCTTGATCTAGGTGGGTAGTCCATATGTTTTTTGCAGTGAAGTAGTTGTAGGTTGCAGGATAATTTCCTTCTGAATCCAAATTGTTTGTTAGAGAGTAGGTTATTAGATTCTAAGTGAAGAGTAATTGATTGATTCATAATTGATTCCATGTCTTTACATGAGACGCAGCATAGTGATATTGGTCTGTAGTTATCAATGGGAGAGGGATCTCCTTTTTTGAAGATGGGGATGACTAGTGCTTTTAACCATAGCTTGGGAAGTGTGCTGGTCCTGAAGGATTTTTGGAATATAATGCTTAGAAGTTCGGCTATAGCAGAGGAAAGCTTTTTTAGGAAGTATGCATAAAGACCGTCAGGTCTGACTGATAGGGAAGGTTTGAGGTCTCGTATTGCTTTTTCAACGCGGTCTACGGTGAAGTAGATTTGGGTTTGGTCGTTGAGTGGGTTAGAGGTGCGATTTGTGAAGATGGGGGATGAGCCATTACTGTTAACAAAGACAGAGCCAAAGAAAGAGTTGAAGAGGTTGGCTTTGGATGGATCCTCCTGGTATTCTTTGTTGTTGGGTCCAACGAGAGGTGGGATAGATCTAGAGTCTTTGAGTTTGTTGTTGACAAAGTTGTAGAAGGCACGATTAGATTTGGTGCGAAGGAGGTTTTCCTCTTGTTTGCTGTGATAGTTGAGACATTCTGCTTTTATTTGCTGGCATATGCTTTTGTAGCGGCTTTTGAAGTTGGTTACTTGGCCTTATTTTTTTTACGCCAGAAAGATCTTTTTTTTGTTTGTAGTTTTCTTATTGAGACAGGTAAATTATTTTTCCTTTTACCTTTGGTACATGTAGTCTGATAAGTCTTTTAATTTGGAGTAAAAATGTGTTGTAGAGATTATCAATAGTGTTGCAGTTCGAAAATAAAGTTTGCCAGTTAAGAATTAAGAGATTGGCGTCTATGATTCATAGTTGGCTTTCCTGAAATTGTGCTTAGGCGTCTCATTATTCAGATGGATGTTAGGTTGGTATAGATTGAGATTGAAGTTAATCGTACTATGATCGCTGTTGGAAAAGGGTTCCTTTACACGCAGTCCATAGATAGAGCTTTTGCTATAACAGAATATGAGGTCAAGACAGTTGTTGAGTCTAGTATTGTTTGGTACTAATTGGTCAAGTCCCAGGTTGGTGACGATGTTGAATAAGGTAGTATGGATTGGTTCCGTGCTGCATTTGTTTAGGGTCCAGTTGTATGTGTGGTAGGTTGAGATCACCAAGGAAGATAGTGGGGTAGGAGCAGGAGGTTGCCCACATTAGTAGTGAAGCTAATTTGGTTGCATGAGTAATGTAGTCAGGAGCTCAGTAGCATAGTAGGAAGCAGGGTGTGGTATTCAGGAAAGATCACATATAATGGTTTCAGGGAGGATAAGATCATGTGCAATTTGGATGTTTTTTAGATTGTTTTTTTATAGAATATAGCTACACCGCCTCCTCTGTGGGATTCTCGGTCAGATCAGAAAACAAGGTAATGATTTGATGTGATGATGGAGTCAGGATAGGATGAATTTAGCCATGTTTCCCAAACAAAGATTAGGTCAAATATGTTGGTGTCTAGTAATAGGAGGAATTCAGACAACTTGTTGGTTATTCTGGGCGGGGGGGACACTAGATAAAAGAGATCTGCATCTAAAATTGAATTTTATTACTGCCTACTGATATACAGTGGTACCTCGGTTCTCGATCACAATTCATTCTGGAAGTGTGGTCGAGAACCGATTTGGTCGAGAACCGAATTAATTTATCCCATAGGAAATAATGGAAATGGATTTAATTGGTTCCCAGCCCATTGACTTGCTGGGAACCAATTAAATCTATTTCCTCTATTTCCTATGGGATAAAGATCTGAGGGGACGGGGTGAGAGGGAATGGGAGTCGGGATCCGACACGCCCCTCCTGGCCGCCCTCTTAACAGCCTCCCAGTCTCTACCATCTAACTGCTCCAAGCTGCAGGAAGGATAGGGTTGGCTGCAATACCAGCAGCTTTGGGGGGCTCCTTTCATCAGCGGTTCAGTTTGTTACCTCCAGCCAGCTGCACCAACTTTTTCTTTCCCGGTGGCGGCGATGGCGGCAGCTTCCCTTTGAGAAGCAGCAACAGCGTCGGGAACGTCACGTGATGAAGGCTGCCTGTATCTCAAGAAGACAAGACTTTTTGATTGGACATCTTTGCTTTATAAAAGGAGTCAGAAAGAGGCGGCTGATGGCACCTTTAAAAGAACATTTGAAAATCAGAAGTGGTAGTGGGATGGGACTGTCCTCACTCAGAACTAGAAACTTGAGACTGCAAACATCAGGCTTCTAATTTGATTTGAAAGTCAGAAGTGGTGGGGGAGGGGACTGTCCTCACTCAGAGCTAGAAACTTGAGACTGCAAAAATCCAACTTCTAATTGGACTTGAAAATCAAGTGGTGGGGGAGGGGACTGTCCTCACTCAGAACTAGAAACTTGAGACTGAAAAACATCTAGCTTCTGTCTTTCTGTCTCTTCCTCCAGCTTTTAAAAAATGTATTTTGCTGGCTGTTCTCATTTCAGCTCCATCAGGGAATAGCTAGACTCCTACCAGCTCCAGTAAGGGAGCCTCGCAAGCCTTTCCTTTTTGGGGGGGGGGTCGTCAAGGGACCCTGTGGGGCAAGGGCCAGGGAGTCCCCGGAGGATTGAAGGGGATCTAGCTTTGAGGGAAGATGCAACGTTCCTGGGCGTTTTGGGGGGAGCAGCAAGCTGCACCCAATTCCTCGGCAGGGTAGTGCGCTTCTGTGCCACAACATTCACTCTGCGCTCCAGAGACAGGTCATTGCTGGGCAGATATAACTCTATGGATTGACAATTGTAACAACACTTCTGAGAGTAGGGGGGTGTTATGTTCTGGTAACGGCCAGGCATTTGTTGATTGGCTCATATCCTGAGGGGGAATTAACTCGATGTTGATAGGCTGCCAATTGGAACAGCTGGGGATAATAAGGTTGGAGACCTCTGTTCCTTGGAAAGACTGGGTTGGGGGTCGTACCATACCACCCCAGCCACAGGCTGTTAGGATAGCTCCACTCAGAATTTAAGAAAAATAAAACTCAGAGTCCATTTTGAACTTCAAAAGTGAATTTTACTCAAATCAGAAATGGATGCAACAGAATCAAAGCAAAGTCTAAAGAAAAAGGCGCGATACTTGCCCATTTCAAAGAATCCTACTTTCCCACCTTTGGGAAATAGCCAATCCCCATTGTCCATTTTTGTCAGGTGAATGTATCTTCACCCTCGTGTCGTACCTATGGAATGCAGCTTTTAACGGACTTTCTTCTCACCTCTTCTCAAGGGAAATCAAAACTAATTCTGGCCTTTGCCAGAAGACTGGGCTGGGGGTCGCACTACAGATCCCATTCTCCCCAGCTACAGACTCTCTCGACGGGAAGGTGCCTCCCGAGACAGCCCGGCGTCTTCAGGGAGAATCTGAGCACACACACCCAAGCACAGGAGCTGGCTGAAGATGATGGAAGGTGTAGTCCACAAAGCCCTGCAACCTTCTGCTCAGGCACAACTGAAGGCAATAGATGTAGGAAAACAAGGGCAGCCCGAGAAAAGAGGGAGGTCACAACTGACTAGATCTACATGTTCTTTCTGTAACTCTTAAGAGCAGGACAAGAATCTGCAAACTGAGTTCTTGATATTTTCTGAGCTTGATTGTTTTCTTGCAGACATTTCATTACCCAACCACGTAATCTCATCAGTATTTGAAGGAAATGGGGAGTAGAATGTCAAAGTTCCTGTTGATGGTTGTGTGGTTGAAGTGCTGCTTCGTTTTAATATGCATTGTGTTTCTGACTTGTACACAAAGGGTCAGAGCTTTAATTTTATGCTTCTGGCAGCCATTATGACCTTTAAAAAAAAAAACCCCAGACAATAGAAATTTAGTACAGTACGGGCCTTGAGCCCTCCTGGTCATTCTTGCAGTAATCTCCCAGAGGTTTGTAGATTACAACCAAGCAGATGCAAAATAGAATCTGTGGCATTTATGATGCCTAAAGACCTTCGCACCATATCTAGAAATGCAGTTTTGCTCATGTGCCGGTCTGCTGTGAAACTGAACCAGAGAATAAATGGCTGGGCTTAAGCATAAATAGGGTAAAGATGATATGTCCAAATTTAAAAAATTAGAAGAAAACCTGCTGATTGCTCTATCCAAGTTGAATTTCAAACCAAGGGGAGTGTTTATTTGTTACAAATTTACCACTTCAGATTCTAGGGACAAGCGGCTCTTGTGGAAAAGTACAGCAGCATAAACTTCGTTTATTATTTAAGAAAGGGCAGCGCCGGACTTACCCGGCAGGCAGGCTTTGCTGGAGGGACCGGGAGACACGGTCCCTCATGGCGGCCGCCATCTTGGATCCCGGGCGAAGTCTCGCGATGCGAGACTTCGCTCGGGAGAGCAGGGCCTGATTGGCTGAGGCCCTGATTGGTCCGGGCGGGGCCTGCTTGCCCTATATAAGGGCGAGCAGGCCCGAGGCTCTTCCTTTTCGCCCGGACCGATCTACTGCAGCAGACGTTCGTTCGTCTGCTCCGGCGGCCATTTTAGGTGGCGACCTCGTGCGAGGCGCCATTTTGTGGCCTGCGGTTAAGCGAAGAGCCTTGTTTCAGCGTGTGGCGGAGCCAGCATCGGCTGGACTCCGCTCCGGTTTGGAGCCTCATTGTCTGTTTGGGGGTGGTGGGGGTGCTGCCCTTGGGGGGCCCCGAGTGGCTTGTGGTGTCCTGGGGGGTGGCTTCTGGCCTGGGATAAAGGCCTGGTGTCGGGCCTTGTTGCCCACTGGGAGGTGGGTTTAGCCTCTTGGGGGGCTTGGTTCTGTGGAGGCCTGCTGCTTCGGGCAGGCCTTTGCCCACGGGGTGCAGGGCCAGTTGGTGGAGGGCTTGGTCCCCCCTATTCCTTTTTGTGTCAAAGATAGATTTTGTTGGTATGGCCCCTAAAAAGCGGCCAGCTAAGGCCCTCCCGGCCCAACCTGTGGTGCGGCCTAGGAGGGCTGCCAGGCCGTCTGCCCGGGCTCGGGCGGCGGCAGAGGGGCCCACGGGGGGGATCCCGGTGGGGGGGGTGGTAGGGTTTATGCCCACAGTCCCTCAACCCGAGGTGTCCCCTTCTCTCTCCTGGGCCAGGGTCCTGGAGCGGCTCGACGAGTTGGAGAGGTGGCGGTCGGGGGCAGGCCCGGAGGGGCTTTCCTCGGCTGCCACCGCAGCTTGGGGCGCAGACCCCGAAGAGGAGTCGGCCCCAGCTGGGCAAGTGGCCCACGAAGTACCGATGGCGGGAACCGGACAGGCGGGCAGCACCGGGCAGACGGGCCATGCTGGACAGATGGCCCAGCCTGGGCAATGGTCATCTTTCCAGGGCCCAACCAGGATGGGCCCACCATGGATGGCGTCTACCCCTTACGGGGCAGGTGAGGTTGCACCACATTCAGGCACATCTCCGCTACTGCCCATCCAGGGTCCCGGGTTCATCCCGCCAGCTATGGGGGGTGGCAACAGTTTCACGGGGGCTGCTGCAGGCACCTGTGGTCAGGTTTGGTCCCCGCCAGCTCCGCCAGTAGGGGCGCTGGGGGTGCCTGTCCCACCGGGGGCGGGGGTGGGGGGTTGGATCCCTCCTCCGCCGGCCATTATGCCACCGGTCCCATTCATGTATCCACCGGGGCTTGGCGTGCTGGGCTCGGGGGCCACCACGGTGTGGGACCCGTTCGCCAGCATCAAGCCTGGGGCCATCCCTTGTGGGTTGCCCGCCACACCTTTAGGGTACCATCTGCACCCGTCAGTTAAGGAGGCAATCTGGCGGGGGGAGTACGTTGATTTGTTCTCCATCTTGAATAGGGAGGTCCCTAAACAAGATAAGGAGGTTGTCCCTGGGGAGAAAGTGAAAAAGACAAAGGTCACGAAATGCTTCAGCTCGTGGCTGTATGCATTTCTGACCTTTGCGTCGGTGGTCATTCAGAGGCAGCCGGGGAGGGCCTCTGCCTTGCTGAAGTACATCGACTTGATAGCGAGGGCCCATTTTGAGTATGGGGGGACCATATGGAGGCACTATGACAAGGGCTTCCGTATGCGTATTGCCCATGACCCCTACTTGCCTTGGGATATGGTGGTTCCGGACCTGTGGTTCCAGGCCACTCATATGTCAGGGAAGGAGGGCTGTGATAGGACCGATAGCGGTCACTTTATGGAGGAGGAGCCTGCGACGCCCGCGCCGGCCAAGGCCGTGGCGGGTGCCGTTAGTAAGGGCGCCTCTTTAATATGTCACGAGTTCGCTGCAAAGGGGGCGTGTTTTCGCCCCATTTGCAGGTTTCGTCACGCCTGCGGAAGTTGTGGGGGAAACCATTCCGCAGCCGTGTGCCCCCGCCCCAAGAAGGGGATTGAAAAGAAAGGCTCGGGTCCCCCAAAGCCTCCCCCACCTGCTGGGGGAAAAGGGGCCCAGCCCAATTAATTTAGGGGTGCTTGAGGGTTGGTTGGGCGACTACCACCCTCGCTCGAGAGCGGCCGCTCTCTTGCTAGGTTTTGCAGAGGGATTTAGGATCCCTTATCAGGGTGTTAGGAAGGCCTTCATGTCTGACAACCTTAGGTCGGTTGTTGGTCATGAAGACATTGTTAGGGAGAAGATTGGGAAGGAGGTTGCCGAAGGCAGGGTCCTGGGGCCCTTTGCGGAGCCGCCCTTCCCGAATCTTCGTGTGTCTCCCTTAGGTGTGGTCCCCAAAAAGGCGAGTGGTGAATTTAGGTTGATTCACCATTTGTCTTTTCCAAAAGGGGAGTCAGTGAATGATTTCATTCCTGACGAGTTGTGTTCAGTCCGGTATGCATCCTTTGATGCAGCCGTGACTATGGTTAGGAAGTGTGGGGTGGGAGCCCTTATGGGTAAATGCGACATTAAGTCGGCATTCCGGCTCCTCCCCATACACCCGGATGACTTTGGGCTGTTGGGCTTCCATTTCGAGGGGGGCTATTACGTGGACAGAGCTTTGCCCATGGGGTGCTCTGTCTCGTGCTCTCTTTTCGAGAGTTTTAGCACCTTCTTGGAGTGGGCGCTCAGGAGGCAAAGTGGCCTGGGTACGGTCGTTCACTACCTTGACGATTTCCTTCTGGCGGGGCCTGCGCATTCGGAGCAATGTTTTGCTTTGATGCGGGACTTCGAAGCCCTTTGTGCTCAATTAGGGGTGCCTTTAGCCTCTGAGAAGACCGAAGGCCCCGCCACCAGGATTACCTTCCTGGGTATTGAATTGGACTCAGAGGAGCAATCTTCCAGATTGCCCCTAGAGAAGTTGGTAAAGATTAAGCGGAAGCTCGATGAGGTCCTGGGCTGCCGGAAGGTGACCCTACGGCAGCTTCAGGAACTGGCAGGCATTCTTAATTTTGCCTGTCGGGTAGTTGTTCCTGGAAGGGCTTTTTCCAGGAGGTTGTATGATGCGATGAAGGGGCTCCGTTTGCCCCATCATCGTACCCGCCTTTGCGCCGGGGTCAGGGCTGACCTCGGCGTGTGGCGGGATTTTTTGGATAGATTTAACGGGTTGTCTTTCTGGAGGCACGAGCTTCTGTTGGAAGCTGAGTTGCAGCTCTGCTCTGACGCCGCGGGGACTTGTGGTTTCGGGGTAGTGTTAGGTGACCAGTGGTGCTGGTCGGCATGGCCTCCGGAATGGAGTGCCACTTCGTTGGTTAAGGACCTTACGTTCCTGGAGCTCTTCCCCTTAATAGTGGCCTTAGAGCTTTGGGGGGAGCAGTTTAGGGACAAGACTGTGCACTTTTGGTGTGACAACCTAGCGGTTGTCCATGTAGTGAATGCCCTGTCCTCAAAGAGCGACAGGGTCATGCGGCTTGTCCGCCATTTTGTGCACAGGTCCTTGTCTCTAAACGCATTGTTTTTGGCTAAGCATGTCCCCGGGTTAGATAACGGGGTTGCTGATGCCTTGTCCCGTGGTCAGTTGTCCAGGTTTCGGACCCTGGCCCCGTGGGCCCGAGAACTGCCAGAAGCGTTCCCCAGCCACCTCTGGAGTCTGGGAGGGATTCAGAGTGGTGGAGAGGCGAGGCATCCCGGGCAATCTCCTTGTCTGTAGCGCCCGGCACCCTCAGGGCATACCAGCGTGCAGGTAAGGAGTTTGGGGAGTTCAGGCAGGGCAGGGGTTACCAGCTTAGTTGGCCTGTCCCTGTAGAGCATTTGGCCGAGTTTTGCGTCCAACTTAGGCAGCGCGGCCTGTCAGTTAGGACGATCCGGTCCCGGTTAGCCGGCCTCGCCTTTCTGTCCAAGGCGGGGGGGTTTGCAGATCTTTCGGGTGACTTTCGCATCCGGAAGATGCTGGAGGGCTGGCTTAGGGAGCAAGCGGGGGCCCCAGGTGACACTCGTCAGCCCCTGACGGTGGAGCAGCTGTCATCAATCAACGTGGTTTTTGGCAGTCTGTGTTCCTCATTGTACGAGGCCCGTCTTTTCAGGGCAGCGGCTTGTGTCATGTTCTTTGGGGCCCTTCGGGTCAGCGAGGCCATGGCTTCGTCTCAGGCTGACACTTCGCTCCGGGCCTTCCAGTTCGCTGATCTGACCTTTAGGCAAGGGGGGGTATCCCTTGTAGTGAGAAGGTCTAAAACGGATCAGCTGCACAGAGGGGTTGCCTTACAACTTAGTGCGGCCACCGACCAGTCGGTGTGTCCGGTGGCCGCCCTACGGCTTTATTGTGGTATGAGGGGGTCAGGTCAGGGGTACCTGTTTAGGCATTGTGACGGTACCCCGCTGACCCGTTTCCAATTCTGGGCTTTAGTATCTAGGGCGATGGCCCAGGTGGGCATGGATCCCGCCGGTTATGGAACGCATTCGTTCCGTATCGGCGCCGCCACTAGTGCGGCACTTTCTGGTTTCCCGGCCCATCGGATTCGGGAGATCGGCCGCTGGCGGTCAGCGGCATATTTGGGTTATGTTAGGCCCGCTGAGGATCCCAGGCAGGGCTTAGGCTAGGTAACCTCTCTGTGTCTGTGTCCTCTTGCAGGTCCCCAGGCTAACACGAAACCGACGGCGCTGCTGTGTGGCCACAGCATGATTTTCTGGGCCGGCCGCGCGGCAGCCAGGAGCGCCATCGGGACCCACCTGTCCCTGGGGCGGTGGGTCAACGTTACCTGGATGGGCCGGAGAGGTATGCGGTGGGAGGGTCTCCTACCGGCGTTGCTGGGCGGTCAGCATTCTGTGGCTGCGCCCGGCAATATTGGGGGCGGCTCCTGGAGTCGCGCCCAAAGAGGTCTGGGTGGGCAGCGTCCTGTGGCCGCACCCAGGTGGCTGGTATTGCACTTAGGTGGCAATGACCTGTGCATGCTGGGAGGCCTGGCGCTGCTCATCCAGGCACGCGAAGACCTGCGAAGGCTTCGTGAGGTCTGGCCCACCACGCAGGTGGTGTGGTCAGACATATTACCTAGGATTGTGTGGAGGGATGCCTCTTCCCTTAGGGCCATTCACAGGGCTAGGAGACGGGTGAATAGGGCTATGGGGAAAACGGTTAGAGAATTGGGTGGAGTGGTAATACCTCATCCCCTCATATCAATAGATAAGCCATGGCTCTACCGTAATGATGGCGTTCACCTGTCTGACCAGGGGAACGCCATCTTCTTACAGGACCTGCAGCGGTCTCTGCGTGAGCTGGCGCAGCTAGAGGGGGGAGTCGGGGGGCCAAGATAGAGATCTGACCCCCGCTCCTGTGGCAGGTTAGGGGCGGAAAATTGGGTGGTTTAGCAACCGCGCGTTCTCCCTTGGGCATCTTTGGGGATGATTGACAGGTTCTCCGCAAGCTCATGGAGGGAGTTTCTGCCTGAGCAGCTGGGGGGAACCTGTCTTTGGGTCCTACACCTTTAATTCCCTGATTCGGGTTAGCCGGTGGGACCCCCCTCATGCACAGCATGGCAGAAAAGGTCACAGGTGACGGCCTGGCCCTCACCTGGACCTTGCATCGAGATACGCCCATGAGTTGCCCAGGAATGTTTGCTGGCATACGTCATTTCCGCCCCGGAAGTATTTGTTTGACCCTGCAGGTCCAGTTCCGGGTCATAGTTGTTTATGCAAATTTATGCAATATTATTTGAATAAATTATGCAAATTTATGTTAATAAATGACCCAATTTTAAATCCAGCTCTGGTGTCCGTGTCGTTACTCCGTCTCTCCAGCAAGGGCAGCGCCGGACTTACCCGGCAGGCAGGCTTTGCTGGAGGGACCGGGAGACACGGTCCCTCATGGCGGCCGCCATCTTGGATCCCGGGCGAAGTCTCGCGATGCGAGACTTCGCTCGGGAGAGCAGGGCCTGATTGGCTGAGGCCCTGATTGGTCCGGGCGGGGCCTGCTTGCCCTATATAAGGGCGAGCAGGCCCGAGGCTCTTCCTTTTCGCCCGGACCGATCTACTGCAGCAGACACCCGCCCGCCCTCCACTATTTTGCAGTGTGCTTCGGGGTCGCCCTTAGGGGGCCGAATGGGAATTTTTTGCAGTTCTGCCTCTTAGCTGGGCTGTTTTTTCGCCCATTCCACACTGGGGTGATGGCTGTGCGGTTAGGGGGTGCTTGCATTAATTAGGTTAATTGGCTTACCTTTGGTCATTTGGGTAGGCAGGTTAGGGGCGGAAAATTGGGTGGTTTAGCAACCGCGCGTTCTCCCTTGGGCATCTTTGGGGATGATTGACAGGTTCTCCGCAAGCTCATGGAGGGAGTTTCTGCCTGAGCAGCTGGGGGGAACCTGTCTTTGGGTCCTACACCTTTAATTCCCTGATTCGGGTTAGCCGGTGGGACCCCCCTCATGCACAGCATGGCAGAAAAGGTCACAGGTGACGGCCTGGCCCTCACCTGGACCTTGCATCGAGATACGCCCATGAGTTGCCCAGGAATGTTTGCTGGCATACGTCATTTCCGCCCCGGAAGTATTTGTTTGACCCTGCAGGTCCAGTTCCGGGTCATAGTTGTTTATGCAAATTTATGCAATATTATTTGAATAAATTATGCAAATTTATGTTAATAAATGACCCAATTTTAAATCCAGCTCTGGTGTCCGTGTCGTTACTCCGTCTCTCCAGCAAACCACAGACATGGGCGACAAAAGAAGTAAACACAGCTATGCCCTTTTCTCTTAGGACTGTAGATATTCCACACTTCTGTTTATAAAAACCTGTGAGCTTTGTGTCCTTTTGCAATGGCTGCACAAAGACAGGAGGTTGAAACAAAACAAAAAAGTCCTCTTTTGGTTTTATACCTTTTATGGTTATTTAAAAAGGGATCATATCAAACCTTTTTTCCTTCCTCAATCGTGTTAACTTTGAACAGGCAAGTCAGCAGCACTGCAATGTAAAGTTATATTACAAATGACTTACCTAGCCTTCTTAGTTCCAACAATATTTATAATTTGATACCTTCAGCAATTGCCAGATAGTTATAAAATATTAGCTATATTTGGGGATGGGTTGGGGTAGAGTTGAGAAGAACAGATGCTACTACTGAAAAGGCTATAGCGCTGCTGCAGTATCTCACTATCTGGGATTCGTTTCTGCCTTGTATAGATAGCTCTTGACTAATGCCCATAATGTGGACTAGAACTTTCATTGCTAAGCAAGGCAGTTGTTAAATGAGTCATGCCTAATTTTACTTATTTTGGCATGGTTGTTAAGCATATCACTACAGTTGCCTTAGTTCTCCCACTGTTTGCTTGTCGAAAACTGATTGGGAAAGTCTCAAATGACAATCACATGACCCTGGGATGTTGCAACTATCATAAGTACATGCCAAGTACCTGAATTTTGAACATGTGACCGTGGGGTTGGCACAAAAGTTGTAAGTGTGAGGACTGGTTATAGGGCACGTTTTTTTTCATTTTAAGTTCAAATGCTTATTAAACAAATGGATATAAGTTGAGGACTATCTGTATTAACAGGACAGTTGGCTTTCACAGAGCATCAAGATCAGACTGGTGCTACTAAATTTGCAGCTATCAGCCAGAAAAACAAAAAATGGGGAGAAGGCTCAGTTCCTGATTGGAGCACTGACTTCAACTCCTTTAATTTGCAGGAGTATTACTGGGAAAAAAACCACTGCCATTTTTTTGCTGCTCCTCTTATCGAGTGACAACTTGCTAATATTCCCAAAATTATTATTTATTTTTAATCTTGTAATTTTTTGAAAAAAACTAACAATTTAATTATTTCCATATTTTGGATCTTATTCAACTTTTTAGAAATGTATCCAACAAGAAGAAAAACTCAATTCAAGGAGAACCATCAATTTTTGACTTGAAAAACATTGGAAAAAAGAAAGAAGACTGGAAAAGGAAACATATCAAATCAAAAAGCGTTATGAGTATAAAGAATTATGTTTTTTTATTTTGCCTTTTATAAGGAGGTGCATTCTTTAAGAAAACTAGCTTTTTCATTCTGGGGGCAATGAAAGGCAGAGAATAGTAATTAATAAAAAAAATATTTAGCATATATATACCAGCTTTAGTACAATAGCTAAAGAGAGGCAACACTGAAAAATTTGTGGAACCTGCTTCCAGGAAAATATGCCAGACTTTCTGATTTTAAAGCAAGTTGCTGTTCCAAAGATATTAACTGGTTTTAGACTAACCATCTGGAACAGGTATCAAACTTGTGGCCTGGGGATCATTATGCGCTAGCCACAGCCACACCCAGTTTAGTAAAGGGTGGGAAAAGTCAGGATATGTCACATGATAATTTTGTGATGACTCGAGTTTGATATCCCTGATCTAGAATCTGGAGATTTCAAACACAGATACTGTAGTTCTCATTTAACAATCACATCTGGGAATAGCAATTCCATCATTAAGTAAAGCACTTGTTTAGTAAAACTAGTGGCTGTGTTTATGATCTTATTTTAGCTTTCTTTTGTTTTAAAGACTTGCAAAAGTTTTGAACATGAGAGTTGGTTGCAAAGTTGTAACTGTGAACAAGACAGTGGATAAATGAGGACCACCTGTGTGCGAATAAAATCTCCCAGAATACTTACTGGTTGGCGAGGAAGTTTGGAAATAATAGTCAAATGCATTTAAAGCCCAGCATCTTTAAAAATATACCTTTAGCTAATCATTATGCCTTATTTCCATTCAGGACCATCAGAAAATTTTAATATGGTTGTGTTGTAAAAGTCATTGACATCAAATAGATGAAATATACTGAATATTCTAAAGTAAAGTATTTTATACTCATTCCTTATAGAGGCAATGTAGATCAGAGACATAGTATAAAGGAGAAGGCACCCTAAAACTGAAAATAATTGAGTTAGCATTATTCTGGCTGAAATACCATAATAAATATTAATCTAAAAAGGAAACTACTCAAGGAAATTATTTATTTTGGGGTCCACTGCTGGCCCTAGGCACAAAGCATGATCATTGTTCTTTTCAAACATTGTAAAAGTGCAATCCACTGAAACAAGTAGTGCTGGAAGTTGCAAACCAAAATAGAGGACTTTTGTTACGACTACACTTTTAGTGTTGATGGCCCCTCACTTCATAAAAAAGAGATTGGAAATTTTTTGTTGGGATTGCATGGCCAAGGCATTGAAAATAAATAGAAATCTAATAAAAGTAGACAACATTATGGAGAGGTGATAGGGATGTCTCTCAATAAGTGCTTTAGTCTTATTTTACAGAAATCCACAAAAGCTAACAAAAAAGGAAAGCCTTGGGAATAGTCAAAATACATTATATTACAGGGAATATATAAAAAGATACACAATAAATAGCATTAAAACCAACATATGAAAAAACTGATGAAGGATAGCATTTGAAAGATCATAAAAACATTTTTTCAAAAGGTTAATTTTTTCCATTTTTCAAATGCTTTTAAATCTATTTCATCATTCCAAGAAAATACAATCTGCTGTGATAACCCACAAACACAACATATAGTTTTCCATTTTTACTTTGCATTCAAATCCCTTCAAGTGTTCAACTTACAGGACAAGTCAAAGAAACTGTGACCACAAGCCCTAATATTACGGTCATAATCACAACTTTGTAAATAGCTTGTTGGGATGGAAAGCTAGTGCTATGTACATATGACCCTTCTAGGTTCTGAAGACAAAGCAAATTCAGGGTTTCTATTGAACCATATTGCAAATATAAGCAGGCTTCTCTGCAGTTAGTCCTCCCATTTAAGAGTTTCAAAGGTCTGTGAAGCAAAGTAAATTTGAATTTCATACGACATTCGGCTATCATTCATAGCTGAATATCATAAAATAATGTTTCACTTAAGAGACCATTTTGCTTAATGACCAAGTTTCTGGTTCCAATTATGGTTGCTAAAGAGGACTACCTGCACAGAATTTACTTCAATTAGAGTCAAGATTCTGCAAAAGGATAATGCTAGCAGATTTAATATCTAAATATATAGTCTTTGGAACCAACTTTGTAAAAGGAAACATTTCTTCAACAGATGAGACTAATAGCTTCATGATTTGATGACTTTCCAGAGGTTTGAACCAAACATGGATGGTGAATATTAAACTATTACAGCTAATTGCAGTATACACCAGGTTGTTTTTTTGGGGGGGGATTAATAGATGAAAAAGAGTTTCATCATCACCAAATTCTAAAAGCAAGTACAAAAGGTAGCTGTTATTAGGCTGGAAATCCCTCTATCTCGACATACATATAAAGTGGAGTACAAATTCTACACATCAGAAAATAGCACAATGAATGAACTATGTACCAGGGACATGCCCCATAGTTTTTCCATAGGCACCTGGATGACTTATATCATCGAGGTCTCTGTCTGAGAAGAAAACTGTGTGGCCGAATTGTGATGCAACTGGGATCCATTTTCGGAGTCATTTGGAAAAACAGAAGACCTGTGAACTTTGTTGTAATTGCGGCTCATTCTTTCATTCAGACACCAGCTCTTCCATTTTCTTTTCAGCTCTCCTCGAACCTAAAGGCAAACAGGAAGCCAACATGGAATTTATCAGGGCTGGGATTATTCATGATGGGATTAAAAACATGTTTGAATACGCAATAAACCAACATAAGAAAATAGATGCAGCTCATAGTTGAAATAAGGAGTCCATAGTGGTCTACTGAGCTTGATGGTTTTCTTGCAGAAGTTTCAGTCTGATGATGTTACCTTGTTTGGGTCATGAAATGTCTGCAAAAACCCCACCAAGCTCAGAGACCAGCAAAAGACCCTCATACACAAGAAGGTGACATAAAAGGGAAAGGGAAGGATACGAAGGTTCCCACATTTAATAAAACTGCATTATAGTTACTGGTATTTTTAAAATACAACTTGTTATGCTATATATTGAAATTTATTGATGGTTTACAATATGCTACGCTATAATTGTGGTGTTAATAAATGAATAAGGAATAAAAAAAGCCGAGAGAGTTCATATATTCAAAGCTTTCCAAATCTAAAGGTGTAAAAATGGAGGTGAAAACCCCCCCAATCAAATTGATTTGGCATTAGACTGAGAAAAACCCAAACATCCTGGGGGGAAAAGCATTACTATCAACAATAGGGATGTGTTTCTATAGCTGCCAAGAAAAGTCAAGATTCTTTTTATCTCTCTCTTAACTTCTAAGCAAAGATTTCGAACCTAAAAGCAAACAGGAAAAATTTAATTACATACTGAAAATTAGGCAAGCTTATTTGAAACTAAATCTCTCTTAGTCCAGGAATTTGTACTTCCAAATTTTGGGGTAGTGCCAAATTAAAACCCAGCAACTTAAATTCAGATTGAAAACATCTGAAAATATCTCAAAGATATTCACTTAGTAACTCCCAGCAGAAAAAGGCAGTTGTTAACTGATTAAAAACTTGCAGGGTATCACTATATTTACTTTTTGGAGGTGCTGAATCCAATTAATGTTCCCTAGAAGCAGTAACAATTAAGATAAAGCTTAAATGTTTTGGATAAATCCTACCAAAGCAAAAAAGGATCCAGATGTTTGAAAAAAAATCAAAGATAACTGAGGAAGAGGCCCACAGAAGGGAAGGTGGGTAAATGCTTCCCTAATGTCACAAGCACTAACTTATAAAACTCAACCAATCATCCAGCACTCTCCTTCTTTTACCCTAGATATTTATAATCCTATTTACTGAAGAACCCAATTTTTCTCTATTAGTCTTCACCAGCTATCAAAGAATGAAGTCCACAAATAGCTGTTTCAGGTTTGGGTTGGTGCTTGATTTGGGTTGCAAAAATACAATGCTTCCCACCAGAGTTATAGCCTATAATGCCTCTCCTGCTTTACATTGGGAAAAAGCCTTCCTAGAGAAACTTCAGCTATTCCAGTTAGCTGAATGGCTGGGTTCGCCTATCATATCAGGATGCATTTTGTTTAATCCCAGAGTATGTTAGGCACTGAGGTTTGTAAACTATACTTTGTGGCAAAAGAACCGTTGAACTTACCTGAACGGTCTTCTCGATGCACTGCAAGGAGAGTCCAATGTGGGTAATTCCTCAGCCATATTGGCAGGGGCTGTGTTAAAAATTAACATATTTATTATGTCCTGCCCACTCGGTGCCCTATTAGGTCAGTCAATAAAACGAAGGAATAGTGTAAATCAACCAAACTTTATTAACTATAAACAAACCGACAACAAAGAACTGAGCAGTGCACCCCTGGGCCAAAGATAGGCCAGGAGGGCTTGGACTCTCCTTGCAGTGCATCAAGAAAACCTTCAGGTAAGTTCAACAGTTCTTCTCCACTGCACTGAAAACCTGTTTTCATCTGTAAAATCTTCTCCCTTGAAGAAAGAAAAAGAAAGAATTAAATTAAAGTGGTAAAGGAGTGAAAAAACCCATGCTCCTTACACTATGACTGAGTTTTTAAGACTGACCTAATAAGGCACCTAGTGGACGGGACATAATAAATATGTTAATTTTTAACTCAGTCCCTGCCAATAAGGCTGAGGAATTACCCACATTGGACTCTCTGTAGCAGTGCAGTGGAAAAAGTGGCCTTCAAAGTAATTTGAGGGACTACTGAAGCCTCTTTCAACCACACTCTGGAAAATTGATGTCTAACTTCAAGATGGAAACACGCAATAGAAATGTAACGCTGAACCAGGTTTAATACATTATAAAAATAGCAATGAAGAAAGGAAGTTACATGTGTTCAAAGAATAAAACCAGGAAAGAAGGAAGGAAATTCTTGATTCTAGACCTATTTGTGATATAATACTCACTTTACATCCCTGTCTCTTCAACAAACTATGATTTAAAACATTCTATGGTATTTGCAATGCTTAAAATAAGGTTCCATGTACTCTCACTTGAGGTGATCCCCCTGCCCAGATGGTCCTTTCTCAATCCTACCTCCCTATACTGGAAAGTAAATCTTGGGGCTTCTGTCAAAAATTGAACAACAGAATGATTTCCTTCTATATATTGAAAATATAATTTCAAATTGTTGTACAGTAATACCCCGGTTATTGCGTCCCCGACCATTGCGAACAGGGTAATTTGCGATTTTTCAACCCGGAAGTCAAAACACCATCTGCGCATGTGTGCCCTTTTTTTCTATGGGCACGCATGCGTAGATGGCGCCCGGCAGATCAGCTGCTGGGCGGCTTCCCTGGGTCTTCCCCCTCTTGCTGGCGGGAGGGCGAGCAGCGGGCATCAGCAAGGAGTTTCCCCACCGCCCACGCAAACTCCTCGCTGCCGCCCGCCCTTCGCCCGCCCACGCCGTTCATTCTCGCCGCTTTCGAGCTGAGTCCTGAAGCGAATTCGCTCCAGGACTCAGCTCGAAAGCGGCGACAGCCAGCGCGGAGAAGCCGTTCGCTGGCGCTGGCTGTTGGCGCTTTTGAGCTGAGTCCCGGAGCGAATTCGCTCCGGGACTCAGCTCGAAAGCTCCGGGACTCAGCTCGAATTCGCTCCGGGACTCAGCTCAAAAGCGCCGACAGCCAGCGCCAGCGAACGGCTTCTCCGCGCTGGCTGTCGCCGCTTTCGAGCTGAGTCCCGGAGCGAATTCGCTCCGGGACTCAGCTCGAAAGCGTCGACAGCCAGCGCGGCGCGGCTGTTTTAAAATGTCGCCGCCGGCATGGGGGGCTTGCCAGCACCCCCCGGACCCCCAACCCGGGTTTGGGGGGCTGCTAGGAAGCCCCCCATGCCGGCGGCGACATTTTAAAACAGCCGCACCGCCCCCAATCTTCGGCTCCTCGCTAGCGCTGCGGGAGTAAAAACACCATCTGCACATGCGCAGATGGTGTTTTTACTTCCGCAGCGCTACTTCGCGAAAACCCGCTCGTTGCGGGGGGTCCTGGAACGGAACCCTCGCAACGAGCGGGGGATCACTGTATTACTATCTTTTTACAATGTTTACCACCTATATCACATATGGAAATTGCATTCTTCCTTATTTATTGTCAGTTTGTTTTCAGTTTCTTTTTTCTGTTTCATTTTGTCCTCTTTTTCTCTTTTTTCTTGTTATAATGTTGCTTTTGACCTTTTTTAATGTACTGCATATAACCAATAAAAATTATTTTTTAAAAGAACAATAGAATAATTTCCTGAAATATTATCACGGCATTCAATCTTATCCAAAAGGATATAAACTTACTTCACTGTTCAGAAAGCAGTAGAGAATTGCAACAACGAGTCCCTGCAAGAGCCAAATGTTAACAAGTTAAAACACAGTAATAAAATTAAACCAGAATTATTTTAAGAAAAAAACTTGCTTGGCTACTACCTGAAAAGAACCCAGGCATAATTCAAAAACTATCTGGTAGTACTTGGAAACGCCAAAAACTGCAAATACCACATAGTGAATACCAAAAAGTGGAATCAAAAGCAGCGTTGATTTTGCAAGTCTCCTTAAAAATAAACACATAAAATAAGCCCATTAGGATACGTCAGAGCTTCTTCCGATTTGTGTTTTGCCAACAGGAGCCTCCATCAGGAGACTTGCATTTCACTCACTTGTATTGTGATTGCTCATTGCCTCCCACATCTGGCGATCTTAACTTCTGCAGTAGAATTCTTATTATGCTAATGAAAATGATGAAATTTACCTATGAAAGAATTAACAGGCATTTATAATTGTATCATGGTAATGGTAATTGTACCAAAGTAACCTATATATTATAAAGCTGTGTGCTCCTGTATGTTATGTTTTTGTTTGTATGTTTTTTGTCTTTGTTTTTGTTATTTTAAATGTAAATATTCAAAAAGATATTTAATAATAATAATAATTGTATCCTAAAGCAGTTTTTCCTACTGTTCACTGATAAGTTAAATCCTGTAATTATGTTCAAAAGAAGAACTTAAGAACGTAACTTTAAGATAGGTGGACTTTAACTCCCAGAATTCCAAGCCCAAATTATAGAAATTGAAATACATCTATTTTAAAGTGGCAAAGATGAAAAATATTGACTTAATGTGTAGATTAAAACGGATTCACAGTTAAATATAGAAAGAATTACATTTTGGTGTATGTAACACCATATATTAGAAGTTAAATATGTATCTAATTGAAACATTGGTGGGTTGCTCCTGGTTCGGACGGGTCCTTAGACAAGTTCTTGTGGGTAGGACAAGCACATGTGCAAACTGATGGCAAAATTATTTACAGCTCACCACTTAATTGAACGCATATAATATATTCTTATGTTCATCCACTTAGAATCAATTCGCAGGGAGTTCAGGAAAGCTTATCTTGGGAAAATGGGTGTTAGTAATCACCTGATATGCCCCTTATCATAGGGTGGAGCTAACCTCCAAAAATGGGAAGACATTGCCCTTTAGCTAATCAAGACTGAATTATAGGTATAAAAACACCTCTGTACCATCACCCCGCTCTTCTGACGAGGGATGCCGCATATATCAATTTGGTTCTCCCAAACTCCACTCATAACTCTCCTATAAGTGTTCAGCCATGTGAAAACATAAGAGAGGGACTTGGAGGCTAGCTGTACCCTATGAAAAAGGTGTTTTCCATTGTTTCATTGCATCCACAAAGATGCAGTGGGTTCATCTTGGCCTGGGAGTTGGTCTCCTGAAAGATGGGATCCACCTGTGACTGCCACTGGCTTTTGACAGCTGATCAGCTGTCAGGCGGCTCAGAAAGCGGGAGCGGCTTGGAAAAAGTCAGCCTGTTGTGCATGCACCTCCCAAAAGGAGGGAGAGCAAGAACAGCATTTGAAGGGAGCAGGAGAGTTGTCCAGTGTTTGTTTGCAGCTGGGCAGCAAGAGAGCATTGTGGGACGAATCAGAGAGGCTGTGACATCAGACAAGTGACCACTGAGAGTAGCCGTTGGTTTTAAAGTACAGTGATACCTTGTCTTACAAACTTAATTGGTTCCGGGACGAGGTTCTTAAGGTGAAAAGTTTGTAAGACGAAACAATGTTTCCCATAGGAATCAATGGAAAAGCGATTAATGCGTGCAAGCCCAAAATTCACCCCTTTTGCCAGCCGAAGCGCCCGTTTTTGCGCAGCTGGGATTACCCTGAGGTTCCCCTCCATTGGAAACCCCATCTCCGTACTTCTGTGTTTTTTCGATGCTTCAGGGGAATCCCAGCATCACAAAAACGAGCACTTCGCTGGCAACGAAAGTCCGGAGGTGGGGTTTCCCAGCAAAGGGAGCATCAGTGAAATCGCAGCATTGCAAAAACACCGAAGTCCTTGAAACCCCACCTCCGGACCTCTGCGTTTTTGCAATGCTGCGATTTCACTGAGGCTCCCTTTGCTGGGAAACCCCACCTCCGGACTTTCGTTGCCAGTGAAGTGCTCGTTTTTGTGATGCTGGGATTTCCCTGTAGCATCGAAAAAACACAGAAGTACGGAGGTGGGGTTTCCAATGGAGGGGAACCTCAGGGTAATCCCAGCAGCGCAAAAACGGGTGCTTCGCTGGCAACGGAAGTCCGGAGGCAGGGCATCCCAGCAGCGGTGGTGGGTTTGTAAGGTGAAAATAGTTTGTAAAAAGAGGCAAAAAAATCTTAAACCCCAGGTTTGTATCTGAAAATGTTTGTATGACGAGGCGTTTGTAAGACGAGGTATCACTGTACTGGGATTGGCCTGCTGTTGCAAAAACTCCCCAGTTCAGCTACTAACAGCTCTGTAGGCCTTTTGAAAAGTCAAAGGCTTTGCAGAGAAGGTTTTTTTAATACTTGTGACTCGGTCCTGATTGGCTAAAGGGCAGTGTTTTCCCATTCTCCATAGCTCTACCCACTATGGAGAAAAATCAATACTGGGCTGAATTCTAAGAGTTGATCATTGAGCAACCACAAACTTGGCCATGAATATTCACTTTTTTATAAAGACATTGCAAGATAATTAAAGAGAGGGAAAAGATACTTAATACCTTTATCCTCCTGAATCTTTTAAAAAGATTAATTGGCCTTTAGTAGGGTTTTATGAAATGAAATCTTAAAAGAGAGAGAGTCAGGCCTCTATAAATACACCTATCAATTCGTCTGTCTCACAATTATATTCTTTCTTTAAATTAGGAACTATAAAAAAAAAATTCTGCTCCTTTACTAAAGTCCCATTTCCATAATTTCTACCACCATATTATTGTCATTAACATTAATATTAATATTACATGTCATAACAAAACTAGTATTTCATATCATAAGCCAGTTTAGTGGCTAAGTTCTCAAGCTAAAAGGAAGAGTCTAACAGTTCAAGTACCACCTTAGCCATGAAAGCCAGCTGGGTGACCTCTCTAGGCCCAACTCACCTCACTCACCTTGCTGTTGTGGAGAAAATGGGAGGACAAAGGTGTTTGCATATGTTTGTGGACGAGTTATTTGTAGAAATAACAAAGGCAGAATGAAACAAACAAGTAAATAATTTTACACAGGTCAACTTACAATGATTTGTTTAGCAAACATTTGAAGCTATTATGGCACTAAAAAAAGTGACTTACAACCAATCCTCATACTTAAGGACCCTCTATGGTAATGCAATCAAACCAGGGCATTAGGCAACTGGAATATATTTAGAGCATCACAGGATCTTGTGATCACCATCTGCAAACTTTTCCACTGACTTCTGACAAACAATCAATTGGTGGCAGAAGGGGGAGCTGGATTTACTTAAAGATCTCGTGATTCATTTAACAAGTGCACTGATTTGGTTAACATCCATAGCAAAAAAAAAGTTATTAAATTGCACATGATTCACTTAGCAGCTACCTTGCTTAGTAACATAACTTCTTCTCCCAGTTGTAGTCCTAAGTGGGAGGACTATATGTACTTGCAATTTGGAGAGATACTATTGAATTGTAATTCTATAAGTTATATGTAAGAATTATCAACATTCAATATGGAAAAATGTTTGATTTTTGTCAAAATATTGATGTGAAAGCCTTTCAGTCCAATGTTTTTGCCAATTATATCCTTAAATTTTTCCCACTGGCCAGATTCCATTGGACCTGTGCAGCCAATAAATTTAAATAAATAAAATTTAGCTACACTTTCAGAAAGCAGGTTAAGGATTTGAAATTCCCCATGCATTATCTAATGCAAAGACTATCAATGTTTGAGGGGTTTTGTTGCTCTTTTTACGACTGTGGAATTGTTTTCTATAGCGCTAATGTGTTGTTCTTTCTAAATTGTTATTATTAGTTGCTTTGGGGGCACTTCAGCCTCTCCTTCTGGTGCTGAAGGGTGCATTTAAAATTAATAATGAAAAATATTAGACTTTTGCCCAGATCAACACATGTGCATGAAATTTGAAGGTATAAAAGCTAGTGTGAAAAATTACATTAACGTAATTCATTTCCAATGCTGAATTTACTTACTAAAATGGAAATTAGGATTGGTACTCGTATAATCCACCAAGGAGCATTATGCTCATTTGTATCCCAGCAACTGTTTAAAAAAGGAAAAAATAATGAGTCTAATTCTTTCAGCAAGGATACACAATAAATAAACATAAATCCTGTATCGTACCTTAATTATTGCTTAACTCTGACAAAATTGTGAGAAAATTTGGAAATAGAAAAAATAGGGGATTACAATATAATTGTAAATAAAAAACAAGTATTATTTTTAGACTGTATGACAAGATGGGAGGGGAATTGCAGTGATACTAGGACAACAATCAATGTAATGAACACACCACCAACCTCCTCTTTGGACACTAGTTTGAAGGAGGAGGATGAGTTGGTCCCTGGCACCTTTGGACAGTGAGCCCATGGGTTATTGCAGATGCAGACCAGGGGGCAGAAGCTCCCAGCTTGATAATAACTGTGTATGGAATGACTGGATGGGCAGCTGTATGAGCCTGTAACAAGTTGTTAGCCTGGAAGCTGCAGGTAGAGAGTGAGAGCAGCTGCCAATGGTCAGCAAGGACAAAGAATGGTGTCAACTCCTCCCTCCAATCCAAGAATGCGCAGAGCTGAGAGGTGACAGACTAACATTGGTTGACCAGATAACTCGCAAGGTGACAGCCTCGCTCATAAGGGGCTGTACCAGTGATAACTATATTTTTTTAAAAAAGATGGCGGCACCCATGGACTGGCACCGACTGATCTGGTGGCATCATCATGACGTCACCAGAAGGTTGTTACTGGTTCGGCCGAACTGGTCTGAACACAGAGGAACCCACACCTGATTTGCTCACCTCCAGTCTTTTGACATGCAGATTTTGAAGAGAGTCCCAAGGCTTTGGGATTTGAAGACATTCAAAGTGGTCCTTTCTATGAATATTCTTCTAAAATTGATGCTACTTAAATGACCATTTCTTTTGGATACAGAAGCAAAATAGCAGGTGACTTCCTTAGGGGGCTTTGCTTTGTTTTTGATCATCTGTTAAGATTTCTCCACTTGAACTAAGTGCGATTTCTCCTTTCTTCTACCTTCCTGTTGCTATTAATGTATTTGAAGAAACTTTCTTTGTGAGATTAATGCTATTTTCTACCTTTGCCTTGCTAACCTCTTTGCTACATTTCTCAACTTACTTGGCTGTTTCTCTTACATTCAATATAAGCATCTTTTTCAGTTGACTCAGATCCTTCGTAAACTGCTTATTCAACTATAGTGGTCCCTCGATTTTCGCGGGTTCAAACTTCGCGAAACGTCTATACCACGGTTTTTCAAAAATATTAATTAAAAAATACTTTGCGTTTTTTCCCCCTATACTACGTTTTTTCCTGCCCGATGACGTCATATGTAATCGCCAAACTTTCATCCGCATTTAATAAAAAAATTTAAAATAAACTTTAATAAATAAACATGGTGAATAATAATCTAAATGGTTGCTAAGGGAATGGGAAATGGTAATCTAGGGGTTTAAAGTGTTAAGGGAAGGCTTGTGATACTGTTCATAGCCAAAAATAGTGTATTTACTTCCGCATCTCTACTTTGCGGAAATTCAACTTTCGCGGGCTGTCTCAGAACGCAGCCCCCGCGAAAATTGAGGGAACACTGTACACTGACTTTTTAATGTCTCCTAGTTTTCTTCTTCATTGATATTGTTTGAGATTCAACTATTTTTAATTTCCTTTTTTAAGAAAGCCCGGCCAGGTACAACTTAAAGATTTTCAACAAATCCAAAGTTATCAGTCAAAGGGGCCTTAAAGGCTGGGAAATTTTTTAAAAAATTGAAAATATTGGATGGAGGAAGAAAACACTTTTTAAATTTGCATTTATGTATTTTTCCAGGCATTCGCTCCTTTGACCAGCCTTCATATCATGAGGTAGTTCATATTTATCATGTGAGGCATTTCATGTCTTGCTGTGGTATGAGCAAGTTTCAAAACAAAAGACCAGAATAATTAATGCAAGTTGCATAGAAGAGTTGTACTTGCATATCACAAACAATATATACAATAAAGGGTGTAGACACTGCTTGTTTGGTTGTTGTTTGAAATGGCTTCCTACTTAATTTGCATAATTTTAATGCCATCCCTGTTTATGGGATAGATGGCATTATATTAGAAACATAGAAACATAGAAGTCTGACGGCAGAAAAAGACCTCATTGTCTATCTAGTCTGCCCTTATACTATTTTCTGTATTCTATTTTAGGATGGATATATGTTTATCCCAGGCATGTTTAAATTCAGTTACTGTGGATTTACCAACCACGTCTGCTGGAAGTTTGTTCCAAGGATCCACTACTCTTTCAGTAAAATAATATTTTCTCATGTTGCTTTTGATCTTTCCCCCAACTAACTTCAGATTGTGTCCCCTTGTTCTTGTGTTCACTTTCCTATTAAAAACACTTCCCTCCTGGACCTTATTTAACCCTTTAACATATTTAAATGTTTTGATCATGTCCCCCCTTTTCCTTCTGTCCTCCAGATTTTACAGATTGAGTTCATTAAGTCTTTCCTGATACGTTTTATGCTTAAGACCTTCCACCATTTTTGTAGCCCATCTTTGGACCCGTTCAATTTTGTCAATATCTTTTTGTAGGTGAGGTCTCCAGAACTGAACACAGTATTCCAAATGTGGTCTCACCAGCACTCTATATAGCGGGATCATAATCTCACTCTTCCTGCTTGTTATACCTCTAGCTATGCAGCCAATCATCCTACTTTCTTTCCCTATCGCCTGACTGCACTGTTCACCCATTTTGAGACTGTCAGAAATCACTACCCCTAAATCCTTTTATTCTGAAGTTTTTGCTAACACATATTGAATCACCTGCCTTCTGGAAAGTTAACCCTTTAGAGAGATCCAAACAGCACCCATCCTGATTAGGTTCTTTGAGAAAAATACATATGCCTGCCAAGCATCAACACCAGCTTGAGGAGACATAATCAATCAATTTAAAAAATGATGTTCTGCAACTCTTTGGAAAAAGACTGGCTGTTCTCCCAGGCCTTGTGGGAGGTTGTTTGTGGAAGTTGTGACAGAATTTGTCTGGACACTCGAGATTCTTTTTATTGTTTTCCCATTTTAACTGTAAGCTATCCAGTATCAGGAGGCTTCTAAATCAACCAAATAAACAAAATATGTTTAGCATGGGTGAGCAATAGCATTATAGTCATGATCAGGTAAGATGGGAAACAAGGAACACAACGTTCAGAAATTGTATCATATATTTCAGTTATATCCTCTGCATTTTAAGCAAAGATCATACATTAAAATTCATTATATTATATCTGGGTTTTTTCTCCAAGACATGAAATTCATTTTCACATCAGGTATAGCCATTATTTTGGGCAGCAAAGTTGTTACGTTTTTACTGTCCTTACTAGGACTGTAACTATAAATGACTCTCCAACACCCTATTTATTTACTTATTTATTTATTTATTTTGTCCAATACACAATAATACACAATGAAGTTATAGAGCAGTGTTTCCCAACCTTGGCAACTTGAAGATATTTGGACTTCAATTCCCAGAATTCCACAGCCAGCGAATGATACAATTTTGAATGATACAATTTTGATTCAAAAGTGAAAGTTCCATCCTCAAACTAAAAACTCCATCAGAAAGCTAAAAATGGCAGAATTTTGCTTGATTTTGCTCTTTTTGGTGATGCAACCAACTGATCTCCTTTGATGCTTCAGAAGATCAGGAGGCTATGATGCAACATAGTTTTTTAAGCATTCCCCCCTTTTCCCATAAGGCAGTGGTGTTGAACCCTGCAGGCCAGGTCCAGGGTTCTTAAAGCTGGTCTGGAAATATCAAAGGACCAGACCTCGAGGCCTCTGCATGGCCTGTTTTTGGTTGGCAGAGGGCTGCAAGAAGCCAAAAATGAGCCTCCCCCCCATTTTGGCCAGCAGGGTGCTACAGGAGGCATCTGTCCTGTCCCCACCCCCACCTGCTTGCGGAGGACCAAAATGCTGATTCAGCCCTCGGAAGAAATCCAGTTTGACATAATGTCATAAGGAATTCTGCATCAAATAGAAGCAGCTAGTTAAGAAAAGGCAACTAGCTCTAACAACTGCAATTTCAGTTCATATTTAACATATCCATGTGTATTATTTGTTGCAAAATATGTATCAGGATTAATTTTTTGATATCATGCAACGAGAGCCAGTATATTTTACAATGAAGTCTGGAAGTGCATATGCTATTTGATTGGTCCTTACCCACTGTTGTCTAGATAGACTCTAGCGATTATCCATATGATGATGAAAATTGTAGGGATTCCTGGAAGAAAGATGTAGCAGATGAAACAAAGGGGGAGGGGGAGAGAAAATATATAATCAATACTTGATTTGGCAAAATTAATCATGCAAACATAAATCATTTTGTAGATGAAGTATTCAAATATGGCCTAGCCTGAGAATTAGCTGAGGCACCCATGATGGAGAAGGGACATTGGACCTACCTGATACACCCTTTCTCATAGAATGCATCTAGCCTCCAAGGATGGGAAGACACTGCCATACAGCCAATCAGGACTGAATCTGAAATCTATAAATTTGGTCTCCGTATCTAAGTCTCCCTCTTTTGGGTGAAGGACAAAGTCAGACTTATTATGCAGCTCCCAGAATAGAAATTACCCAATACAAGAAATAGCCACAAGGATCCATCAGTCAATGGTTGTGGAGGAAGCCTTGCATCTGGTAGAAGTACCCGGAAAATACACAAACAAGAACTCTGACCTACGGAAAGATGAGGTGCCCCTGATGTAGATGTCCAAAGGGTGGCGTTGATCGAGTGTGTGCCACAGTGACTCTTGGGCATTAGTGGGCTGAACACAAAAGCCAAGGAGGATAATTTCCTGTGTCCTATGAAACAAAGTATCCAATCTCAAAACCACCCTGTCCTGATAAAACATACAGAGGTCCCCATGCACTGAGAGAGCCACAAGCTTAGATATTCAGCTGGCTGAAGTGACAGCCACCAGGAAGACCACCTTAATAGTCAAGTGATAGAGGTGGCGTCCAGCAGTTCAGAGGGAGCTAAGGTGAGAACATCGAGAACTGTAGCCAGATCCCAAGAGGGCTACCTCGTAGGGGAGCACAGATTGACTGCCCCCTTGAAGTGGATGATGACATACCAACCCCCCCCCCCGAACAGACTAGAAACGTAGTGAGGGCAGCGACATGGAAGATGTTGGGGGAGAGACCCTTGGACAGACCCTGTTACAAAAATTGCAGAAGATGGATAACAGACAAGTCTACAGGTGAGTAGCTCCCACCTGTAGACTTGTCTACAGAGACACCAGGAATGAAAGATCCTGGAATGGAACGGGTCCAATAGGCAATTGGAGGAACTTGTTGCTCCCATAGCCTTGTCCACTTCCTCAGGAATTACTGGGTTAAACTCATCCCACACAATAGGACTAAGATTTACCCCTGACCTCTCTCTCAATGTTGCCCAATTGGAGTCCAGGTTTATTCAAATCTGGGTGACTTTATCCGTCAGCAACTGAACAAATTCCTCAGCTCTAAGAGCTCTATTTAGCAAACAGGGATCCTTCCAAGGAGTGTGGCAAATGCGATATCATGGGCATTGGGTAAGAGTGATGTGCTAGTGCCCGATTTACAGTATACTTGTAGTCCCCGCACAGGCGCACAGTACTATCAGACTTAATTGCTGTTACTAGGGGGGTTTCCCACTGCACTTGATCTACAAACTCCAATATTCATAATTGGATTAACCTATTGAGTTCTGCATTCACTTTAGGTGTGATTGCTAGTGGAACTCGCTGCGGCTTAAGGCACAATGGTGGAACTTAGGAGTCCAATGCCAGGGACACCAGGGTTCCCGTGTACCTCCCCAGGGTCCCATCGAAAACAGGGAAATTCAGCGGCCAGCTGCGTAGACATATCAACATCACTTATAACATTAACATTAACACCAGCAATTGAAAACACCAATGCAGAGAGCCAATCAAGACCAAGTAAACTTGTAAAAGGGCCATCCACTATTATGAGTCGTAGACGGCCTCGGAATTGTTTGTATTGCAGCCGGAACAATCTCCTACCCACAGTTGGTATTAATTGTCCTTAATAGTCCTTTAAATATAGCGGGCAGGGTCCCAAACGCCGCTTGGACAGACAGGGAAATAATCGCTTTATGGTGCTCCATGATACCAGAGACAATGATGAACCAGTGTCTGTCTCCATTGGGCAGAGGGACGCTCTGAACCCACACGCAGATCGGGCATGATCTCCACCACACACCACACATGCTGAATGCGAGTCACCCTGAAACCCTGGAGGCTTAGGCCTTGTAGCATTAGCTAATTGATTAATTTCTTCCTCTTCACGCCATAAACTGCTCTCAATGTCAGCAGGCAAAACAGCAATAGCAGCAGTATTATGAGTGGACGACATAGTCATGGGCAGATCCATCTCAGCTAAAGACTGGGTGGACATTTCAATGACTCTAGCCTCTGCCAGGCCCACAGGGAAAGTGAGGTCTTTCATAGTTAACAAATGCCGTCGAAGGCGTGTATCTTGAACGCCAGAAACTAATCTGTCCAGAAGGTAATCATCCAGGTTCTGAAATTCATGAGATTTAGCTGCATAGTGGAGGGCGGCAACATATTGATTGATTGTTTCCCTCTCTGCCTGATTTCAGTGATAAAAGGAATATCGCCGCGCACACTGGGAGGGCGGGGGTGGGGGCGGGACATAGTGATCCCTTAATCTTGCCATAAATTCATCCCAAGGAATGTTGTGAATAGAAAGTGGGTCGAAAAGGGACAAAGCACTCTTGAGCATATCAGTTCTACAAAAACGTAGGAAATAGGTTCTCTTGAGATCTCCTTTATAGTCATTAGAAATTAAGAAACCCTCAAAATGGGCTACATAGGCTTCCCAGGACTCGCCTTGTGGATTGAAAGGAGGAAAATGATTTGAGTACACACGGTCTAATTATCAGTGGTTGTCTTATAGGATGAAGAGTTCCGATGCTTGAGCTTCGGCTCAAGCCCTCGTTGCCAGTATAGTGAGTGAGGAGGAGGAGGCAGACGGCTCAAGAGAACACCAAACTTTATTCAGAACAGTACCACAACAAGAAGAAACTGACAGGCTTGACAGACCTTAAAAACCTGGTAACAGCCAATGAACAGCAAGTAACATTCCCGCCTTTACTGCTCCCCCTAGGGTTTGATACAGACATAACAGATCCCCCCAGTCATAAATGAGGCTATAGTCAGTGGAGACTTGGCAGCACGCTTGGGAAGAGGCTGGCGTCATTTGGGTTGCAGAGGAGGAAGATGCCCGCCTCGATTCCCTTCCTAATAGCTTTGTTAATTTTGTCCTGCATCTCAGGGAATTCAAGTGTTTGAATGGCCTGGCTCTGGTTGGAAGCTGCAATGTTTGATGGGCGGGACACCTCCCAGACATCAGTATCCCCCAGTCTCAAGTCCAGGTTACCCAGGGACATAGTGTCAGATGCCTAGGCAGATGCAGATTTATGGCTGGTTGACCCCTGCTCCCACCCTGAAGGTGGCTTGGCACCCTGTTTACCTGAATACTTAGCTTTTTCAGGGGGGCAGTAGTATTGTCATTGTTTCTCCTCTCTGATGTGGGCTTGACTGACTGTCAGAAGCGGCCGTTGGTTGACCTCTGAGGGCAGACCTGTCCCTGGTTGAGGACAATGGAGTTGTAGGCCCCAGCCATCCTGTCAGCTCTTGATGCCTTGTCCACTTTGATTTTTGCCTTGGTGACTCGGCCATGGAGTTTGCCATACAGGGACCTTTGGTGTCTGAGAGCACTGAAAAGTGGCCGGCGGCAGATGAGGATTCAAAATGACTGCCAATGATTGATGTATGCAAATTGGTGTTCAAAATGGTCGCCGGGAGGTGCCAATGTGGCTGGAGTGCCTCAGGGCAAATCACCTCACAACAGGAGGCCACCCAAAGATCAAACAAAAGCCAAAGGCCCCTGCAATCGCCTCTGCTCTCTTCGTCAATCACAGTGGCAGCTCAGTGATGGTTGGAGTTGGCGGAGATCGCTCGCACTCGCTTCACAAATTGGTAAGAGCTGTGCCGGCTTCAGGGAACTAGGCCCCAGTCAGAGGGAGAGGTAGATGTAAGGACGAAGTTTATACAGCATGTCCAGCGACGGCAAGAACCATTTAATTTAGGGCCTCTCTCCCTGCGAGAGGTGAACAAAGCGATTAACTAGGCGAGCTCTTAACTCCTTAAAAGAGTGGATGGAGCAGCACTCGGATCTCAATAGCTAGAATTTGACAGCTTTAGCTTGGCTGGAGACATGGCTCACGGCAGGGCCAAAGCCCTCTGCTGACCTTAACGCAGGTGTTGCAGCTGTCACTGGGGAGGCAGATTTTGTTTAACTTACTGACGGAAGAGTGGACAGGATCATAGAAGCTGGAAATGATAGGAACACTCAGTACTGGCTAGCCTACAGGGATGGCAGTAAAATGCACGTGTTCTAAGGCTAAGGACTGAGCCAAAAAAGGGGAATCTAGGCACCAAATTTATAGATTTCAGACACCGTCTTGATTGGCTGTAGTGCAGTGTCTTCCCATCCTTGGACGCTAGCTCCACCTACTAGGGAGAATGTCTGTACATCCAGAATGGTCTATATAAGTATGAGCAGTTGTCCAATGTGTTTTGCAAATGGAAATGTTCATTGAATGTGCCCCAATATGAGTCCCTGACTTTTGTTTCTGTAAACTCAATTTATGCCAAGACTTTATCCTACCCAGTGACTCCGAATCTCCTTTCCAGCACGGTTCTGTTTCACTTGAGAATTTCCCCCATGCTACTCTAGGAATTCTGTAGTTGTCTCTCCAAGTAGAAGTGACCGTTTGAAGTTTGAACAGCATTAGACATAAGACAGTTTTTCTCACTTAAAACCACTGCAGCATCCCTATGGTCAAGTGATCAAAATTCAGACTCTTGGAAAGTAGCTCATATTTATGATGGTTGCAGTGTCCCGGGATCATGTGATTAATCTTTTATGACCTTCCGATAAACAAAAGTCAATAGGGAAGCCAAATTCACTTAATAACTGTGATACTAGTAACGCTGTTGATTCACTTAAGAACTGTGACAAGAAAGGTAATAAAATGGGGGGGGGAGTTTACAATGTCTTGCTTAGCAACCGAATTTTTGGGCTCAATTGATGTCATAAGTCAAGGACTAAGCACTAAAGTTGGGGGACTAAAAAAATTGTAACCCATCAAACTTCATAAATCCGGTCATCTGTGTAGCAATAGCTCTATGCATCTTCATTAATTTTGTAATTGCCTGATGGGACAAATACCAACACAGACAACATGGAGTTTGGCCAAGTCTCCAATAATCTTGAGAGAAAGAGAATAAAAAAACAAAGATATCTATATTGACCTTCTTACCCCATCCAGTAAGGAGATATGCGGTGAAGTGTCTGTTAGAAGAGAACATGATCATCAGGAGGATGTGGAGATAAAGTCCTTCAACTAAGAGCCAATAAAAGTTGGCCATTATACAGTACTGGAAAAATACCAAGCTAGCCTTGCAGCCGACCTGAAAGTTACAAATCAAGGCAAAGAAACTTCTGTTAACACAGTAAATGATTTCTTCTGTTTAAAAGCTCTTTTGATAGAGACAAGCTTTGACAAGAAATCTCTCCTTCCATGAATTTAGCTATTGATGGGCTGAAACTGTTTTGGACTTAGTTCAATGAATGAAAGCAAATGCCAAGTGCTTCTCAAAACTAGGTTTGAGACTGATGTGCTTGGTTGTTACCTCCCAACATCGTGGCATGTTTATCATAGTAATCGACTTTATAATCAAAATTTTCTCTGATTTTCTTACAGATTTCAGGGCAAAAATTAAAAACATCTCCTTTGAGAATCAGGAAACTGCAAAGGTATTTAAGACCACCCATTAATCAGAAGTAATTTGGTTTGGGAAACATGTTCCCATCCCTTTTTAAAGTTAGTTTATTCTACGGCAGCTGTGCCAGAGGCAAAAAATAGCTCATGGAATGTACAACCCTGAGGAAAAACTGAAAAGTATTGCTTGACTATTGTATAAGTAAACCAGAATGAGCACAGCATAAATGATTCCGTTGTTGCAGATATTTTATCACACGGACCATAGTACAAAAAAGTTAGGGCTTTGAAGAAATAGTCAGAAGTAGGGGGGGAGGAGAATATTCCTTCTTAAATTAGTGAAGGCAGTCACTCTCATCCGAATTGTATGAGGCTTAAAGTGCAAAGTATTAAAGGTGATCCATTGTTTTGCATTTTTGTCACAGAGAACCTTTGTGAAAAACCATGTGAAATTTAATTAATAGAGGAAGGAAAGGGATTACATAAGAGGAAGCTTCATGCTGAAGAGTAAAACTTCTCCAATTGCTATCGTGTTTCCCCGATAGTAAGACACCCCCGATTGTAAGACGTATTGGGGGTTTCAGGGGAGTCGGCTAATATAAGCTGTACCCCGAAAGTAAGACAAATGTCTTACTTTCGGGGAAACACAGGGGTATTGCCGGGGGAGGGAGCTCGATGATGTCGGGAAGACCCAGGGAAGGTTTCTTCGGCCGCCCAGCAGCTGATCTACTCGGCAGCGCGGCAGCAGCCCTGGCGGCGGTTCCCTCGGCAGCGCGGTGGCAGGGAGAGGCTTGCGGCCGCCGAGCAGGTGGGAGAGCTCGGCGGCAAGGCACAAAGGATTTCCCTTGGTGCATGCATGGAGCCACAGACGCGTGTCGGGGGAAGCGTGTGTCTGGAGGGGAGGAGCCGCTCTGCGCAGTTGGGCAGCCCCACCTGCCTGCCGGAAAGGAGGCAGGCGAAGGAGGGCGCAGCTCCGGCTGCTCGCCTCGGAGCCGGTCGGCCTCGCTGGCCGCTTGCAGCCGAGCCTCGGCAGGACTCGCTTGCTGGGACGAGCGCCTTCGCTGCAAGCCGCCGCCCGCTCGGCTCGCTTCGGACCAGTGCCGTCCTTCGCTTTGACAGCGCTGGTCCGAAGCGAGCCGAGCGGGCGGCGGCTTGCAACGAAGGCGC
This sequence comes from Erythrolamprus reginae, assembly GCF_031021105.1. Lineage (NCBI taxonomy): Eukaryota > Metazoa > Chordata > Lepidosauria > Squamata > Dipsadidae > Erythrolamprus > Erythrolamprus reginae. The sequence goes on from NC_091963.1 coordinate 13,637,239, forward strand.
TTGTCCCAGCAACCAAGTCCTGCCGAGGCTCGGCTGCAAGTGGCCAGCAAGGCCGACCGGCTCCCGAGGCGAGCGGCCGGAGCTGCGCCCTCCTTCGCCCGCCTCCTTTCCGGCAGGCAGGTGGGGCGAAGGAGGGCCCAGCTCCGGCCGCTCGCCTCGTTCTCATTAATTAAGCAGAAGGGAATAAAATCGTAATATTCATGGGTTTGAGGAATTTATTTAATTGCCATATTTCTTCAGGCTGTCTTCCCCATGAAGATAAGAGTTTCATACTGAGCAGCAAAATCTCTGAAAATCATACCGTATAAAACTCTATGAAAGTTCTCCCTTTGGGTGTGTATGTGTTATGACACTCTTGCAAGCACTATAAAACCCTTTGTGTTTACCACAGTTGTATTATATGTATTATAACACTCTTGCATCAATTTCACTATAAATCCTTCCATGTCCACTAGAGTTGTGTTTCTTCCTCCCAAACTAAGCATGCTAAGGGCTGCTATCTTTATTTCTCAATTTCAAAAAGTTAAGATGCTGGGTAGATTAATATTGTCCAGCATCAACAAGCAAAACAAGACACACACTCACACATATCACTGTTCATTTTTTTAAAAAAAAATATTCAAATTATCTTTCTATTTCTAGCACCACTCATTGAAAGTTAGAAAATGCATTTTGACTATGATGATCTTGCAAGTTCAGTGATGGACAGATCAAAGTTTCAGATGGATAATTGAGCAATGCTTTTGTCCACTACACTAGCCAGTAGTGATTTTACAATAATTAAACCTGAAATGAAGGCTTCCAGATCCCATTCCAATTCCTTATTTCTATCCTTTTTGATAAATGCATTTCATCTCTTAATGGGGTCCCCTTTTTCATTTTGTCCTTTACAGATATCATTAGGCATAAAAACACAAATCTCTCTCTCTCTCTCTCTCTCTCTCTCTCTCTCTCCTTGAAATCTTTACATGCTGTAAACCTTTTTTGAGCCACGGCTCATTTTTTACATTTACAAAATCCTGGGGCACACCACCAACCAATATGACACAAAATGACACTCTAACACAGTACATATTATACATATAATATTATTATACAATAATAATTAATAATAATAATAATAATTTATTGGATTTGTATGCCGCCCCTCTCCGTAGACTCGGGGCGGCTAACAACAATGATAAAAACAGCATGCGACAATCCAATAATAAAACAGCTAAAAACCCTTATTTATAAAAACCAAACATACACACAAACATACCATGCATAACTTGTAATGGCCTAGGGGGAAGGAATATCTCAACTCCCCCTTGCCTGGCGATATAAATGAGTCTTGAGTAGTTTACGAAAGACAGGGAGGGTGGGGGCCATTCTAATCTCCGGGGGAGGTGGTTCCAGAGCACCGGGGCCACCACAGAGAAGGCTCTTCCCCTGGGGCCCACCAAACGACATTGTTTAGTCGACGGGACCCAGAGAAGGCCAACTCTGTGGGACCTTATCGGTCGCTTGGATTCGTGCGGTAGCAGGCGGTTCCGGAGGTAATCTGGTCCAATGCCATGTAGTTAATAATATAGTTTATAAATGTATTTATGCTCCCTTAGTGTGAAACCTGGGCCTGTTTCGATGAACACAAAAGGGATATCCTGGCAGGAATGGTAGAAAGACACACACGAAGCTCTTCCTCAACAGTTCTCAGCCTCTCTCTGTTTTTAGTTTTTATCGCAGTCAAGCTTGAGAAGCTCAGCTCACATAGATATGTGGTCAAAATAGCTTTGTTGGCCAGAATGGGGAACTCCTTGGCAACAGATAACCCAAAACTGTCCAAAGGAAGATCAGCAAACTTTAGCTTTATGAGAGGCGGCCTGCTATTGGTTCATCGCTAGTGGTCGGGATGAATCCTAGAAGGTGATTGGCCAATAAGCGTTCCCTGTGCCTCCACTCTTCCTGTCACTGATAGCTGGAGGGATTGTGAGGGGAATGTTTATGTTCAGATGGAGGCGGCTGGCGGCAGGCTGGATAAATGGCCCCTATGGGCCGTATCCGGCACATGGGCCGTAGGTTGGGGACCCATGTTTAATTTCCCCACGGCACACCTGATTTTGTCTCACAGCACACTAGTGTGCCGCGGCACACTGGTTGAAAAACACTGCTGTAGAGCACTGATCAAGGTGTAAGGTTTAAGAAGGAGAACCCAGATTTTAATCACATCAGTCTGCATATCAGCTGCATCTAATGCTGTCTCCCCCAAAGCAGAGAGGAATTACTAAAATATATAACTTTACCCCTTTGCAGTCTTACTCTGTTCTAATTCTTATCCAGCAAGCCAACAGAAGCTGACTACACTTGCTGGTAATTATCTCATGTAAGGTTTGATATAATCTGCAACAATCTCAAAGATCATGGACATGTACAAATGAAACAACTTCTTCACTTACCCAAGAAACATGATCCGAACATTTATCTGTGCTAGTGTGAGAATAGAGGATTGCATCTTTAACTAAGACAGCGACTGCCTTTAAAATGAAAGACAGGAACAAATTCAAATGTATGTAGTTCCGAGTGCAATGAAGCTTCCTACACATGGAAAGAAAAAGCAAATGTAGTTTCTGGAACCAAAGTATAGCTGAAAATATTTCTACTTACCTTCTGTTTTTTTGATAAGAACAATTAACAAAATGTAAGTGTAGCTCTTGACGGCCCCATACCTATATTCTGCTTTGCCTTCTGCTATTCTACAAGCTGCATCAACTTTACTGTTAACACATAATAATGCCAAAACCTCTTTTAAGGGACAGTCCAGAAAGTTCTAAGGAACCATATATTGGAGCTAGCAGTGAAGGATCAGGATGTCTCATGCTCCATCCAAATGGCATAAAAATTAAATAGTTACCAAAATGAGAAGTTACTCTAATTTGCAAGTTCTTGTGTGACAAATGAGGGCTCTTGAGGGATTTCACTGAAAACTGACGGCTAAGTTTTAACTTGAAAGAATTGTTAAAGTGATTTATTTTAAGGCAGAGATGCCTTACATTTCTCTCTTTCTCTCTCCTTGGAGAGTTATAAGGACGAACTATAATTTAACAGTTGCAAAGGGGTAAGCCTTGGAAGAGCTGAGATTTGGAGTAGTTATTTCATCAAATGTGAAAGATGGGTCATAAGGAAGTGCCGAAGAATTGTTGCTTTTAAATTGTGGTGTTAGAGGAGACTCTTGAGAATCCTTTGAACTGCAAGGAGACCAAATCAGTCACTTCTAAAGGAAATCAACCCCGACTGTTTGGGAGGACAGATCCCAAAACTGAAATAGTTTGGTTACCCAACTATTAAGAAGAAAGGACATGAGAAGAGAGGATTCATCATATATATTCTCTCCCTCCCATCTACTTCTCTTCTTTTTACTTTCTATTGTTATATATATTACTTAATGTCTATTCTCTTCCATATGTATTGTATATTGGACAAAGAATAAATAAAATAAATAAATAAAATGTAGGGAAAGATTGAAGATAAAGAAGAAGAGGACTCCAGTGGATGAGATGGTTAGATTGATGCAATGGACATGAATTTGGGAAACTACAGGAGGCAATGGAAGACATGGCTTAGCAACCAAACAAAAACAAAATTCCCTTAAAACAGATGTGTTAAACCTCCATGTCTACTATTCCAAGAGCCAAATTATTTCTATATGCTCCATCCAGACTGCACTTCCTGTTCTTTGTAAAGATGGTGAGATTTTCCTAAAAACATTCAACTGTTACTTATCCATGTGGTCTAGTTGGTAAAATACATGTGTGGTTTATATTGTTTTTATTCTATGCAGTATGAAATGATGCCTTTACAATTGTTACTAAAGCAAATTCATTTCCAGCATCTTTTTATATTGTTGTTGCCCAATATGCTGTCTTAGCTAGGCAGCTAGGATTACCTTCATGTTTTGGAGGGCCTGCTGGGTACATATTTTTGGCAAATATCTAATGCTTCTTATCCTAGGAACCCTTTCTGCTTCAAAGGAGTAACCTGATTTTACAAGTAGATAATTGCATTTTAGCTCTCACTTCTTTAAGCTACCACTTTACAGAGATAACTCTTTCCTACCACTAAATATAGTCTTGGTTTTTTTAAACTGTGTATATTTGCAAGCTATATTATTGCTCTATCATGGAAATATATATAGCAATTTCGAATTACTCTTTTCCTTATTTACATCCTAAAGATATGACAAAGAAAGAACTAAATGTATACAGTACTGGCGGCCCGTCCTCTTTTTCATACAATTGGCACTGCCTTCTTTGACTGGTAGAACATCTTCTGACTTCATTGGCTCTGGAAAGATCTTTTACAAAGTGGTGGGGCAGGTCCCACAGGGCATCCTGTCTTTCATTTTATGAGCCTGGATCTTACCCAACAATTATCTTTAATAATCTTCTCTAGAATTTGCCACTGAACTAATACAAACTTACTGTAGTACAATACTACCCAGTTAAAATTAGGTTCAGTAAATCAGCACTGTTATTTAATAAAACAAATCTATGATTGCTGCTGATCTAAATCCATTTTAGGCCCTTGGTACATTAGGAATTTTGAAATTATGCTGGTACTACTCTCATAAAAATGGTTATCTAGTGAAAACTCTGCCCATTCAAGAAATGGCTGAGTTGACTAAAACAGCCCATCTCAAAACAACTCTTCTTCTCAAGGCAATTCAATAGAATTGTCCTACAATACCTCCTTTAGATCTCCCCACTCACTCACCTAATTTCTTCAGTAGGGGGCCTCCTTGCTAAATTGCAAGGTCCTAAGCTCCAGAGGGCTGGCAAAACACAGGACTATATTCATATCTAGAGGGCTTGTTTGGATTCTGATTTTTAAAAATATAGGTGACACTGCAGAATGGCACTTTGGTCTGCACTTTTATTATTTTAATTAAATGATTGCAACTAAACACAAGTGAACAAATGAAAAATCTCAAAAGCTGGATCAGTTTTCCTAGACTTAGTAGCTAAAAAGCTTCTAACCCATTTAGACTTTGGATGGAGATCCTAGAGTCCAAAAATACCCCAGAAGGCAATAATAAATAATTTCCATATGGTTGCCAATACCACATGCCTTATTTTTCGGTGCATAAGATGCACCTTTTTACTCCACAAAAGACAGTCAAAAAGAGGGTGCGTCTTATATTCCAAATGTAGTCCCCACCCACTCACCAGCCCCCACCCTTCAGAGGTTTTCAGGTGGCAGTGCAGTGATCCTCTCTCTGATTCCAAAATCGGAGCATGCGGAGACCAAAAAAGAACATCGCATTTCAGGCAGCAGGCTGTTCCAAAAACTCTTTCCTCAATTCCAAAAATGGGGCATGCAAGCAGAGCTATCTGAAGCCCGAAATGTGATGCTTTTTTTTGGTTTCCGCACAACTGACAGTTTGGTGTTTGAGATTCCCGCATATTTATTATTATTTATTTTATTTATTAGATTTGTACGCTGCCCCTCTCCGAAGACTCGGGGCGGCTCACAACAATAACAACAATGTAACAAATCTAATACATTAAAAGAAGTCTAAAACCCATTATTTAAAAACCATACAACACACTCATATCTTTTAAAGATGCCAGCATTTCCAAAAGAACCGCGATCTCGTGCTCTGCAACTTTTCTTTCCGCACAGTATTGTTACAAGTAAAAGCAAAAACTGTAATTCTGTCTCTGTTGGGACATTTCTCGATGACGATGATATGAGTTTGGAAGAAGTTAAAAACAGGCAAAATGCGGCTTCAGCCCCATCATAGTTCCCAATGAACTGATCATCGGTACCTTTGAAAGTGCAAAGTGTGACATTCTCTCCACGGAACATACAGGGGCTATCATGCCAAGGACAAAAACGCCCATCCAGCCACCCGAAAAAAGGAGACACCATCAGTAAAAAATGGATATTGCATTCGGGCACTAGCAATGATAGGACAGAAAATCACAGGAAGCATCCCAGCCAGGAAGGAAACTTTAAGCCCCTCCCGCATTGCCAATTTAATGGATTAATTTGATAAACTTTCTTGCTAGGATCCGGCCGTGGCGAGGGAACACTCGCCAGGCAAGCGGAACCAGATGGCAAAAACGTGGAAATGCCAGAAGCAACGGCCTAAAATGTGTTCCTTGCTTTTTAAGGCGGGGCAGCTGCCAGGAAGAGCAAGGATATCAAAAGCAAGAAGGAAAGTGGGGACCCCAAGAGGTAGGCACCATCCCCACCCCCCGGCAGAAACCAAAGTCAGGTCTGGGCAGAGAAAGCCATCAGGCTTTGGAATCACAAACCAAGATGTCTGTTCCTGGTTTACTAAAAATGCCTTTCTCAAATGGGAAAACCAAGCAGATATTCCTTTTAGGGTATAAAGGGGGTTTTGGGTACAGAAGAGGGTTTCTTTATGGACTCCACAACAGAAAATATTTTTTAAGGATTGCTGACCTCTAATGTTCTTTAAATTCATGCAGATGGTCTGAGACAAAGGTTGTAGTGATGTTTATCACTGTGTCATCTGTTTTACTTTTACTTTCAAGTTTCTGCAATTTTTGTTAGGCTGTATAGTTTTAATTTTATGATTTAGTTTACTGCTGTTTTAAATGCTACAGATTTTAACTTTCCACATCTCAGGTGTTGCAGAATTGTAGTGAAATGTAAATAAATAAAATTTATGAGCCAGTGGGTTTTTCTTTTAGAACTCTCCATTCCCTCGTGCTTTTTGATATAGAAAACTTTCCTTCTTCCCTCCCTCCCTCCCTCCCTCCCCCATTTCCTTCCTTGTATCTTTCCCCATTTCCTTCCTTCCTTCCTTCCTTCTTTCCCTGTTTCCTCCCTCCCTTCATTCCTTCCTTTCCTACTTTATTTGACTCCTAGAGCCACCCAACAAAACCAAGTGACTCAAGGAATTTAAGGAATAAGATTGCATTCCCTATTAAAAAGCGAAAATTTATTTTTCATTTCGTTTATTTTTCTTAGTGCCTGCAAAATAAAATAGGCATCTAAATCAAAATCCCTAAGTGCAGTTTAGGAAAACTCTTCTTCCTCCACAACTGGCATTTCATGATTTTTTTCCCCTCTCCCAGCTTACTTTGTACAACACAGATATTAAGAAAAGTTGGACCATTATCACTTAATAATCTTTGCTTTACTAACAGATAAAGCAGATGTGCTATTGTGGTATTTGTTCTTAAACACATGCCAATTTATTTTCAAACAATAGGAGCTTGTGTACAACCAAATTCTTTTAAAATGGGGAGATCTGTGCTGCTTGTTATCAGAATTGGTTTTTTTTTTCTTGTTTTGCTCCTCCAAAATTAAGGTGTGTCTTATACTCCGGTGTTTCTTATACACCGAAAAATACTGTAGTTGTGTTTTTCAAATCACCAGAAACTGAGTTTGAATTAAAGGAGGTTTTGTTTAAAATACAAAATAAGGGACTTGTTAAGTGAGAAGTGAGAACATTACCTCCTCCTATTCTGCCACTGTATCAAAATACTTAGTCCCTACCATGATTCAACAAACGTACCTGAAAGCGCAAAGAATGATGCTTCCTGTGATCAGAGCAATGAGAGAAACACTGTGTCCGAGGGTGTAAATTGCTTTCACCCAAACGTAGAAAACCTATGAAGCAAACATGAATTTTAATTAATTACCATGAGCAGACATTTGGAAAAGATTCCGCAAGAAAAGAGGCACTGGACTTACCTGATATGCCTCTTCTCATCAGGAGGAGCCATCATTCAGATTGGGATGTCCTCGTCCAGTTAGAGTAAGGACCGAGTCTATTGTTGTGTAAATTGCTAGATCTGCCCGCCTAGATCCCAATTTCGTGGGGTTTGAAACCTTAGACTCAATGTGGCTACTACAGCAAGATTCTTTAGCTTTTACGTTCTGCATGTCCCTCTCCCTTTCTAAGACCACTCAGTCTTTGGATAATAAGAATATGAGATCACTCCCAGAAAATAAAAAATGAAAATGAACAAAATTAGACTATTAAACTATAATACAAAAAAGTTATTTTTAAGGGTGGGACTGAATGATGACTCCTCCTGATGAGAAGTGGTGTATCAGGTGAGTCCAATGCCCCTTCTCCATCTTGGAAGGAGCCATCATTCAGATTGGGACATTCATTGGGTATAGGGCAAGTCACAAATTGATTTGGTGGGGCTTGGAGGAATTTGATCTGCAATCCCCGTGACACCGTGGACAAAACCCATGCGTCGGAGGATGTAATCCCCCAGGCAGTGCTGAACAATTGGAGCTTGCCCCCCAAGGGAACACTTTCCGTGCAGTCACTTGGAGCGTCTGAAGTTTCGCGGATTAGACCCTCTAAAGGGGTGTCTTGCCGGTTGGAAGCCCCTGTTCCGATCTTGGAAATAGGTTCTATCACTTCTGTATGGTGTTTGGGTGTATTGCCCCTGGGAGTATGACCTCGCAGGTTGGGCAGTGATCGAGGGAGGGTCCCACCGAAAGGACTGTCAGCGAGAGTATGGAGCGTTCCTACGGTCCTGGCGCCTATAAGATCTTGGGAGGACCTTCCTTTTATCCTTGTCTTCTACAAGGACCGACTCTAGTACCTCCCTGAACAAGGGGGCAGATGACAGTCTCCATTTTGATTTGGCATCTGCCTGCCAATTCCGGAGCCAAAGTAGACGCCGTGAAGAAATGGTGGATGCCATGCCCCTTGAAGAAAATTTGGCAGCATGCAGCGTACCATCTGCCGAAAATTCAGCCGCCGCTAGTAGATTATTTAAGTCTTGTCTCAGGCGGGCATCCTCCGGTCCCAGCCTGGCCTGCACCTCCTGAATCCACATGATGGATGCTCGGTTGAAAAAGGATGCTGTGGATGCGGCTCGGAGAGCCCATGCAGCCATTTGATGCGTTTTCTTTAACAGTGTCTCAGCTCTCCTCTTGTCTGGCTTGAGGCTGTCTGCTGTCTCAGACGATACGACAGCATTGGACACCAGTGTGGCCACAGGTTTGTCGACAGGGGGAAACAGCAATAGGTTTTCTATTTTGTCATCAAATGTGTAGAACCTGCGTTCCATGTTAGATGGCCCCTGCGCCGCCGCTGGATGTTGTCATGGGCGCTTTATATTTTCAAGGAATATTTCTGACGCTGGAATGTTGTCAGATTCCTTGGGCGGCTCCTTACATAATGTGGCCGACATTCTAAGGCCGTCCCCTGCATCAGCGGGCGTTGCAGTTCCAGGTATGTCTAAGGCTTGCTTGGCCTTATGCAAAAGAATCCTGAATAATGATGGCTTAAATAATCCAGTAAATGCTGGCTGCTCAGGAAAATTATATTCATCATCGGACAATTCGTTGTCATGGTCGCTGTCTTCCTCCAGATTAGTGGGGTCACCCGCCATTGAGCCCAACCCAGAAGGGGGCAGTGGTGCTGACCAGAGGTTCCTGGGTTGGGCCGGACATGATGGGAGAGGCTTAGAACGCTGGACTCCAGCCGCCATGCCTTGCGAGTAAGCATTCGCGATAATGTCCTGCAGTGACAGGGAGAAGGACTGCTAAGTGTCTGACTGGGTTCTAAGCCCTGCTGCTGTTGGTGTAAAGGTTGACGAGGGAGCATAAGGTGCTTGTGTCCTGATAGGTGGCCCATATGTAGGCTGGCTGAGAGAGGCAGGTCTTTCGGGCCTAGTGCTAGGCGAAGGCATCGGTGGGGGTGGAAATGGCAATGCCTGCCGGTCGGGAGACCAGTCTCCGTTGCAGTTCCCAGGACCCCCAGTGGTAAGCCTGGTGAGGATGTTCCAGATTGAGGAAGTGGCTGAAAGGGGGTTATGATCAACGCCCCTGAGTTAGAAGGGGATAAGGCCGCCTCTAGTCGTTGTTCTAATTTTCCTTTCAGCTTCCTTAAGGGAAGAGGAAGATTGGGAAGATTTGGATTTGGCCTTGCCAGATGATTTCTCTTTCCCTTTAGAGCAGGCCACTGTGGTCACCTGGGCCTGCTCCTCCCCAAGATTAATTTGCTGGTCAGCCATCTCTGGAGGTTAACGAGGGGCAGCGTACTCACAATTATCTAGACCGGCAAAGCAGCAAGTGTATAAGAGCTCTGTACGAGACAAGTTCCACTCGCAAGTAAAGAATTGTGTGTGCGTCATTGGCAAGCGGCAGTCATTTGGCCGGCAGCCAACCCTCTACGTCACTCCCACAGCATGGAGTACGGCTGGAGTTGGGTAGATTAGGGCCCCCGTGACTTTCTGGTGCATTGCCAGATTCGCGCCAAAACTAGCGGCCGTCGCGCTGTCCAAAACGGCGGGCGCGAGAAGAGACTTTCCTCGGAGCTCGGATGCTCCCCACAGCCGGGTGCCGGGTCGCCGTCTAATTAATCAGCTGAGAAGCGGCTATTTAAACCATCCAGAGCGTCTTCAGTCGCCTGGGAAACGTCCTCCGGCTTCGCTCTCTCCCGCGTGTGAAATCAGCTGATAAGTGGCTCCGCGGTAGTCCCGCCGTGTTCAGCTGATAATCGCATGCCGTCCCCTTTGGGGACACCCCACCTGGGGTGTTAGGGCTAGGTATGGCCGCGGAGGTCAGTGACTTGTGGCCCAACCTCTCCTCTTCGGGACAGTACTCTTGGAGAGAAGAGGCTCCATAAGGAGGACAATGGGGGTGGTGCCCGTGGAGGGCAGAGACCCCAAGACGATCCGGTTACCTGTAATAAAACAGACTATAGTATTACAAACAGTCAATTTATTAGAAATCAACAACTATTGAATACTCAACCAAGGGAAAAACTCAGAGTCCCTATCTTAGACTGAGTTTTTTAAAACTGAGCTCTTGGGGCAGCGAGGTGGCGGTACCCAATTAATATGTTAATTATATTAATTTAAACTCAGTCCCTACCAATAAGACGTGGGCTGGACTCTCCTTCCAGAGGCATGGGAGAATGCACTTTGAGCCTTCTGTATTTGATGTATCGGTTTAGTCTCCTTAGATCCAGAATTGATCTCCACCTCCCCGAGACTTTTAAGTATGGAATGTTCCTAATGGTACAAGGGAACCTGCTGGACTTGCATTAATATCCAGCAGATGTTGGACAGTTTCCTCCTTGAATGAAAAACCTCAGGGGAAGGGAAAGGAATTCCAAGGAGAGTGTTTGTATGATCCATTGATCCTGGGTAGCTTGCTTCCATTCCTGGATGAATAGGGTGAGACTCCCCCCCCCAATAGGTTGGTTTGGGCCCTCCCTATCTAGTTCTTCGGAATGGATGTCCTCCTCCCACGGAAGGGGCATCTGAACTGCCTCCCCCTCCCAGATCTATCTGTGTTCTGTAATTGATGAGAACTGGACTGACCTTGAAACTTGAAGAAGCTGGTTCCCTGTTCAGAGCCCTGAAAGGGCCAACGTGCATAGGGAGATTCACTGCAACTAGCGATGTGGGGCCAGACGGGAATGCCTCACAAGGAGCTGGACAAATAAGAGTAGAGCGAGCGACATTCCTAAGGTCGAGTTGAGGGGACCTTTGCCCCACAAATGAAAGGCTGATGAAAAGAGCCAAAGCCCTCACCATGCTTAACCCAACGATTCCGGATGAAAGGCAGGTTAGCTGGGGTGAAACTCACATGCAGAAACTTGTGTCCTATTCAGGCCAAGGACTGAGTCAAAGAGGGGAAATTGAGGCAGGAGACGAAGATAATTTGTCAGACACAGTCCTCAGTGGCTGAAGGGATAGTGTCATCCCATTCTTGGAGGTTAGCTCCACCCACTATGGAGAAGAGAGGGAGCTGCACACTGCATTAAGTTGTTTCTTATATAAATTTGGAAATTCCCTAATATCCAGGTCAGGGTTTTCATTCATTTATGCTATTTCAGAAATATCCTCTACGGTCAGGGTGAGAAAAGAAATACAGACTAGAGAAATAGAAGTCTTACCTATCAGCAATGGACATATAAATAAACACTGTATGTGATATTCCAGTTCAGTGTTTCTTAAAGGTGCAAATTTCAGTTCTCAGAATTCAGCTGGCAAAATGTAGTCTGGCTGAATCTGGGAATTGGAGTTTGGCTGGAGAATTTTGGAAGTTGAAGTCCAAACTTCTTAAAGTTGCCTTATTTGAGTAATACTAGCCATATTTGAGAAATACCCCCAAAAATGGCATGAATGGATCCGCAATAAAAACTAAATATATCAATATAGAGTATAAGTGTATATGGTTTGCTTAAGATACAGAGATATGATTTGTAATTTCAATATACGAAATGAAACTGTATTGGATCTGTAATAACAATTATATGAATTATCTTCTTTTTAACAATAATAGTTTATTTATTTATTTTAAAAAAGAGAAATACCAGCACTGCTAGCCATATTGTCTATTTATGTATTGCTTGAAATCATTGTTTAAGTTAGATTTAATATATAAATTGCACTTCATTAGTTTTTCACAAGCAAGCCATAAATCAAGACATAACTAGCTTCATGGAATACTATAAATCAAAACTAATCAAACCACTTTATGGTGCTAAGTGCTGTCTGAAACAAGACACTCTGAGGGGTATTTTTGCTCCTGCTTTTTTTTTTTACCGCATTTGGAAGAGTAACTTATTATATCTTTGGAAACAGTAGCCTCAGAAATAATTTAAAGAAATCCTTTAAAAAGGCCATTCTTTTGCCAATATTTTCAAATGGTACTATAATAATTCTGGAAAAATACTCTTTCCACTTATATATATAATGGTTGGTGCTTATTTTTTCAAAAGTTATTTTTCAATTGTATTAGTACATTATTTCAAATCAAGATACATTTACTTCAAATAAAGAACACTTTCTTACTTTAAAAATATACAGAAACACAAAAGAACATCCATTACGATTATTGGCTTTACTATGCTGAAATTAACTTGTTCTTTTTTCCACTTTTCAAGTATAATTCTCACTTCTCCTTAACATGGGGAGGAGAGGGTGTTAATTTATTGCTCTTGGGTCCATAAAGCCTTAGAATTGCCAACTGTATCATTTCTCTCTCTGGAACAAGTTACATGACATTTGACATTTTGATTTCATTCACACCCTTGACATAATTGCCATTTTAATTAAATTGCAGGACATATTGAAAATACGAAAAGGGTTCTGTAGGGTTAGGCTAAAGGGCTACATATATCCCATTTTCTGCTTAGAGATTAAAAAAGAATTATGCCACACATCCTGCCAGGAGCAAATTTAGGAGTTTCACTCCATAGCATAATCTATGCAGATAGAGAGGTTTATCTCACGTTCCTAAAAGGTTGGATCAAGATGGAGAACCACTCTGTCATGATATATTTACACAGGTCACTCTGGACAGAGCGCGCCGCCAGCTCAGAGATCCTCCTGGCCAAGGTAATGAAGACCAGGAACACTGACCAGGAAGACCACCTTGTACGTTAGGTGATGGAGGGAGGTCATGTGTAGATGCCCATATGGGGCTCTAATGAGGGAATCAAGTACCTTGTCCAGGTTTGGGGGAAGTTCTATGAATGGATAGAGAGTTAAGATTTATTGATGTTTTAATAATAGGATCCTGATGATAAAATTGAGATTACAGTATTATAACACAGATGGTGAAGATGAGTAATGGTGGTTGCATTACTGCAGACTAGATGGACTATAAGATCTTTTTCTGCTGTCAATCTCCTATGTTTCTATATTTCTATTCTGTATTGATATAACACATAAAAAATATTATGTCTTCGGAGAGGGGCGGCATACAAATCTAATAAATTATTATTATTATTATTATTATTATTATTATTATTATTATTATTATTGGAATAAATTAGTTTAAACATATTCAAACTATATATATATATTTTAATTTAGACTTTTTTAGTTGTACTATTCAAATTTATTTATATATAACCTATTTTATAATTATATAACGTAATATATTTTGTTATTGGAATAACTACTTTATTAGATATATAGAATTATGGTTTATTAGGCTTTTAGTTGCAATATGAAGAATTATTTTATATATAACCTACTTGGCTTAAAGGATTATAAGAAAATTGCCTTCTGGTACAATTAGCTTAACAGATTTGTAGGACTCAAATAAGAAGTGAATTTGATGACCAGCAACTAATGTAAAGGTTATTGTAATGTTTTAATATTAGATGGAGAAAAGCTATATTCTCCAGTGCACTGCTGCGGAGAGTCCAACATGGGATTGGCTCAGCAGGGAAACACTCGATCCGGCAAAATGGCGGCTGGGGATGGAGGCCTTTCAAGAGATTACCAACAAATTTGGAATGCCACTGGTGGATTTATTTGCCACGCCTCAGAACACTCAGCTACCACATTTCTTTTCCCGGTTCCCTTCAGCTGGAGCCGAGGATGTCAATGCGCTCAGAGCATCATGGCTGGAGGGTCTGCTCTATGCGTTTCCACCCACTTGTATCATCCCCAAGGTGATCGCCAAGTTACTCTTGGAACAGGCGGAAGTTCTCCTGGTTGCTCTGTATTGGCCTCGTCGTCCGTGGTTCGTGGATCTGATGGATTTAGCCACTTTACCTCCATGGTGCATTCCCAACCGTCGAGTCTCCCTCAGCCAGGGGTCAGTTTTCCACCCAAATCCACAGTGGTGGAAACTAATCGTGTGGAGATTGAGGGGGACCTGATGAAACGGGCCACTTTACCAGACAACGTCATAGTCACCATACAAGCTGCGCACCGACCATCCACCACCAGAATATATCAGGCCAATTGGGCGGCCTATTGTCATTTTTGCAGTGGTTTGAAGTCAGATCCTCAATGCCCGTCATTGGGAAATTTACTGGCCTTTCTACAGGCAGGCTTTGACAGAGGACTAGTGCCGAATACGTTGTGCAGGCAACTTGCTGCTATTTCCTCCATCATCAAAATGGACACATAGAAATCTATGGCTCATCATCCCTGGGTCAAGAATTTCATCCGAGGCACAGCCAATTTACGACCTCCAGTGGTACACAGGTACCCAACATGGGACCTTCCATCGGTGTCCTGCAAGAACTTGAGAATCTTGGGATTGGGATGCTAACAGGAAGACATCTGGCTTGAGCAAACCAGGAGCAACACCTGGCACCTAGCTGAATAGATGTGCTCCATTGAGGGTCTCCTGGAGGCCAGCATGGTGGTTATTACTCTGATAGATTACTGTTGTTGGGTCAGGGAGACAGATCGGCAAACCAGGGCTGTCCAGGCCAATGCGGAGCCACCAGAATCACCACCGCTCCTTCCTGCAAGATCCTTTGCAAAATTTTGCTGATGATGGGAAAGGGAGGAAAGGCATACAGGAGGAGTTGAGGCCATGGGGTCCAGAACTAAGAAAAGAATCTGGGCAGTTGGCAATTCCTGGGAGATGCGAAGAGATTGACAGCTGGCTGCCCAAATCTGGTGGCCAGAGCTTGGAATATGGCAGGATGCAATTGCCACTCTGCTGGATCGATGGCTGAGGCAGTCTGCCTTGGAGTTCCAGAAATGTCATCTGCCACTAAGGAGAGAAGGTGCCGTTCCACCCAGTGACACGGTCAGTTGGCCTCCTTCATCAATGTTCTCGAATGTATGCCCCCTGGTCTGTTCACATGTGTCTTGGCCACTATGTGGTCCATTAGGACTAGCATCTGGTGCCCCGACAGATGGTGTGCAAAGCTTCTGAAGGCCAGGTAGATTGCATGGAGTTTGAGGCAGTTGATGGCACACCTGGCTTCCTCCTGTATCCATCTGCCCTGGGCCACCAGTCTCTGGGAATGGGCTCCCCAACCAGTCAAGCTGGCATCTGTGGTGACTATGATGCAGTGAGGTTCTTGAAATAGACAGTCCTAAGATGTGGCAGAAGACCTCCACTAGGTGAGAGACCTGCAGAAAACTGGGAGCGCCAGAATCCAGATGTTAGAGTTGTTGTAGCTGGTCTTCTGAAAGAGCAAAAGAAACCATTGTAGCTCCCTAGAATACGGAGTAATAGAGCTGGTGGATATAATTTTCCCCATACGGTGGAAAGGAGGGAAATGGACACCCTTCTAAGGCTCTGAACCTGTAGAGCTAATTCTCTGAGACTGTCCTGATGTTCTGGGGACAGGGAGACTACATTCTAGGGAATCAATGACTGCTCCCAGGTGAAGGACGGCGATGGAGGGCTCAAGATGGCTCTTGGTCATATTAATGGAAAAGCCATGATTGGTCAGGGTAGACATAGTGAGATGGAGATGGTGCAAGGCCAAATGGGGAGATGGAACAAGGACCAGGATGTCATCTAAATAGCAGCAAGGGATCTTAGGTGTGCCACTTTTGCAAAGACATGTGAGGCATAGGAGAGGCCAAAAGGGAGGCCCCAGTACTGAAAGTGCTACTTGCCTATCAGAAATGTAGTTACTACCTGTGATACTGATGAATAGGGATATGAAGGTTGGCCTCAGTGATATCTGTTGAGACTATGTAATTGCCTTGGCGAATGCACCCTAGGATAGTGCATAGGGAGTGCATTTTAAATCTGTGGTATTGAAAATGACATTTCAGTCGCTTTAGATCCAGGATTGCCCTTCATTCTCACGAGGTTTTGGTTATAATAAACAAGATGGAGTAGTACGCCAGCCTGATTTGTTCTGGAGGCACCTCATGAATGTCTTTGATGTTAAACAGGTGCTGAATGGCTTCAGCCATGAGGTTATACTTAGCTGGGGGAAGGAAGAGAAACTCCAAGGACATACCTTCCAATACGGTTTTGAGAATCCGCCTTCCCATCGGGTGGTGGATTATCTGGTGTGTTGCGGAAGTGACCACAGCCCCTTGAAAGGGTCACTTGGACTGGTGATCTTGGGCAGCTCTGTCTGGGAACTGTCCAGGCATATAGGCATATAGGAATATTGACTATTCCCCTGGGGCTGGATGAGGGGGTCAGACCCCCAGAAGTACCTGCAAGAGAATTGGAATGCCCTGGAACCCACTGTTATGCTGATGCCATTGTTTTGAGTTAGAGACTTTGCCTGCTACAAGTAGAATAGTACTATGGGTATTGGGAAGGGGTGGTTGCATGAGAGGGAAAAATACTAGCCACAATAAATTATTTCCAGAGATTCAAGGTCATCCTTTGTTCAGCACCAGATGGAAGTACAGGGGAGGATCGTGGATGTTGAGAGAACGGGAGTGATCTATATGATGAACTTGTGGGTATGGGGACAAGAGATGAACCTTAACCTGGGTGAAGAGTTGTAGGAAAAGTTACTGTTGGGTTGACTATAGTTTGTAATCAACATGGCTCTGTTAATAAATTGGAACTTGGAAGAAGGCCGAGGTTTGGCCTCTGATTTATTTCTCGGATGCTAATTGGAACACTGATATTAATCCAATATTCATAACTTTCATCTCATCCAGCTTACCCCAGTTGGGGTGCTGTTCAGAGTCTTGAGCCCCAACCACCATTCCCGGTATCGGACAGTGGGAAGACTCAGGTGGAATGGAGATGAATAAGCCAAGGAACCAGCTATGGGAAGCAATGAAATACTCAATTCTACTGCTCTGGAGGCAACAGCCAGTTTGGAGACTACAGGGGGGAGCAATTGGGGGCTAGACATAAACAACGGGCTCCTGAATCCCTTTCATAGAAGGAGCAGATGGTGTAGTGGGGGGGGGGGGGGAGGCAAGCCTGTCTTTGCACCAAGAGTGTGGAGCTCAGATGGGGGCTGCATGGAGGCTGCATGGGCAACCTGCCACATTCTCTTTCCCAACCTTGGGCATGGGGATCCAGGGAAGTGTCGCTTTGGAATAACACTTTAAATCTATCCCAAACCTGACTTGTGTTATCCCCAGGCCTTATGTTTGCTAGCTGAAAATCCTCCACACATAAAGTGATAGTGGCTTTTGCCTTACTGTCCAGCCTCCACTGATCTAAATCATCATCATCTGGTGCTGTAACGTATAACGTCCCAGAGGCCTTCCCTTACTAACAGGCTCTGCATTTTCATACCCCAACAATGGCAATTACCTTCATTTAGTCTTGCAAACAGCATGCTGACTGTTGAGAAAGCCATGTTTACAAATTCAAACAGCCCATTCCTACAAATAAACAGCTCACTTCAAAGAATGTCTCTGTAGTACACCCAGCTCCAATTTGATTCAGACACTGGGCTTCTTGCCAAAACTTCTGCCTTCTGTCTTCACTCCTACCAGCTGTGGCCAACAATCCTGGTTTTCGCCAACCTGGTTTTCTTCTTATTCCTTCTCCAGCCCTGGAACAATGGAACATTTGAACACAGGACCTTCAGTCTGGGCTATCAGTGGCTAATTCTGGATTACTCTGGACTAGTCTGGGTTTAGTCTGGGCCCATAACATGTTGGAGTAACATATTGCAGAAGCTAGCCCACCCAGATAGCCAAGGATAGCCAAAGCTATCCTCCTGCCTTGGGGTGCGGCTCCTCCCGCGGTGGTGGCGGCTGCGGCTTCTCCTCTTCCTCATTCAGCTACTAGCGAAGGGTCTGTGAGAGGGGCAGGGCAGGTGTTCCTGAAGCACTCCCAGGCTATGAGAGGGTTTTCTCCGAGCGCTCCGGGTGCGCCCGCCCCGCCCCTCTCGATTCGCAGCCCCTTTGCTCGGAGTGCTTTCCCCGAGTGCTTCCTATATTCCTTAAAATAAGAAAAACCTTCCACGGCCTCCAGAGAAGAAAGGAAGAGAGAGAAATAGAGAATGAGAGAGGGAGAGCAACACAGTGAGGTAGAAAGAAAGAGAGAGGGAGAAAGAGAGATAGCAAGAGAGAGAGATAGCAAGAGAGAGAGAAAGACAGAGAGAGAGAGAGAACAACAGACAGAGCCAGATAGAAAGAAAGAGGGAGGAAGTGAGAAATAGAGAGAGAGAGAAAGAGGGGGGAGAGAGAAAGAGAGAGAAAGAAAGAAAGAAAGAAAGAGAGAGAGAGAGGAGACAGGAAGGTGGAGTGAGAGAGAGAGAGATGGTTTTGTTTTATTATTAATTTCTTTTAATAAAAAAGAAGGTTATTATTTATTTATTTATTTATTTATTTATTCATACATACATACATACATACATACATACATACTTACATACTTCTATGCCGCTCGCCGCTCCAGACATTATACTTTTCTGCCCACACCGAATAAAATTAGAGAGAACATTGACCGGCAGGCCCATTTTTCACCCTCCCCAGCTCCAAAGGCTTCCCTGGAGCCTGAAGAGAGACCACACAAACCCCCCACCCCACCCTCCATGCAAGCCAAAAATCAGTTGGCTGGTGCGCACACACGTGCTGGAGCTGAGTTAGGTGCCGGCAGATATGGCTCCATGTGCCACCTGTGGAACCTGTGCCATAGGTTCGCCATCACTGCACTAGGGCTTTCCAGGTGATCTTTCCTTCCTTACCAGAAATTAATGCAGTAGGGCACAACCAATTTCTCTGGTCTTTTATTAATCATCCAAAGGAAGCCTAAGTTAATTCTGGTTGCAAAGAACACAAGTATCTTAACACTCTTTATAACAATGTCTCTGATAGATTACACGTTAAAAAGTTGGCAAATGTTCCTTTGAAAATCTGCTCTTAATCATAGAGCTATAAGGATTGATTGAATAATATTTGAAATAACTGGACAATTCTCAGCTAACCCTATATCTCTATTAGAAAAAAAATTAAGAAATCCAGAAATTTCAGAAGAATTCTAAAATAAGGATTACAGTGTTCCCTCGATTTTCGCGGCTTCAAACTTCGCGAAACGCTATACCACGGTTTTTTAAAAAAATTAATTAAATTTGGCGCAAGGGAGCGAAGGAGAAAGGCAGGCGGCAGGCTGGGCGTGAGGGTCCGGCTGGCTGGAAGGGAGCCTCCCCCTGACCCTCCTCCCCCCCAAAGTTTTGCAGAGCGGCTGTTGCGCTGGCGGCAATGTGGCTGCTCCTGGGCTCGGCGGGTGAGTGGGAGCTGGACGAAGGGGAGCAGAGGCGGGCGAGGACAGCTGCCCGCTCCAGCGGAGAAGAGGCGTGAGCTTGAGGGGCGAGCCAAAGGGGAGATGCTGGGGGAAGGGAAGCTTTAGGGCAGCGGGACACGGGACTGCCTCCCGCTGCCTCTTCTCCTTCCCGCCCCCTTCTCGCTTTGTGTGCGTGTGTGTGTGCGCGCGGGGAAAAGTTGCTTAGCCGCTCCAGAGCCTCCCGTTCCAGGCTCTGGAGCGGCTAAGCAACTTTTCCCCGCACGCACACACACACACACATCTATATTTACAGCAGCACGAAGCTTATAACTTCAGCCTGATGATGGTGAATTCACGGGTACAGGTATGACGGTCTTGGTATATTCGGGTTTCTTCCCGTGTAGGATTTTGAAATTTCTGGCGACGTTTCGACGAGGTCGTCATCTTCAGGCTGGTGTTTCTGTCCTTGTTCTAAGGCGAACACTGCGAGACCTGAGCTGCCTTCCTTCTATAAATACTGGTGGCTGGGTGTGGTCTGATGGCTCAGCAATTGCCTGTTGTGTAGAAACTTCCTGGTGAGTCAGTGGGGTAACATCTGGGGTCGTTGATGTAGCTGAGGTATGCTGATTAGTTAATGGTTGTAGATTAGGTGTGATATCCTGAGTAGTTGGAGCTTGCAGGCTACTTGATTGTTTTACAATGTGTGTTCTGAGTCTGGTTTCTATGGCTGGGATACTTTTGAGGGCTGGTTTCCAGATGTCTGGTAAGCGGGAGGTATCATCCCGCTTGTTCATATTTTGGGGATGTTTTTCTATCTCGATGGCTTCCATGATTATTCTTTTGCTGTAGTGTTCTGTTTTGGAAATTAATTTGGTACTGTCAAAATTAATTTTTTCTTTGTTTGTAATTTTCTTATTGAGATGGGGAGGTTATTTTTCTTGATTGGGGTGGATGTTAATGGTACGTAAAGTCTGATGATTGTTTTCATCTCTAGCAAGAATATGTTGTAGAGGTCATCAGTAGAATTTCAGTTAGAGAATAGAGTTTGCCAGTGTAATGTTGAGAGATGGGCATCAATGAGTTCATAGCTAGCTTTTTTGAAGTTGAATTTCAGTGTCGCATTGTTTGGGTGGATCTTAGTGTGGCTTAGGTTGAGATTGAAATTGATCATACAGTGGTCACTGTTGGAAAATGGTTCTTTTATTTGTAAGCCATATACTGCACTCTTGCTGTTGCAGAAAATGAGATCCAAACAGTTATCTAATCGAGTATTGTTAGTACTAGTTGGTCGAGTCCCAGACTAATGACGGTGTTATAAATACTAGAGTGGATAGGTTTGGTGCTACATTCATTTAAGGTCCAGTTAATGTGTGGTAAGTTGAGGTCTCCAAGGATGATGATGGGGTGTAGGCAGTGGGTAGCCCATGTTAGTAGTGCTGATAATTTGCTTGCATGTGTGATGTCATAGTCAGGAGCTCTGTAGCAGAGTAAGAAGCGAACTGTGGTATTTAGGGATAGATCACAAACAATGGTTTCAGGGAGCAACAGATCCTGCGCAACTTTGATGTTTTTTAGATTTAGAGGGTTTTTTGTAGAATATAGCTACTCTGTCTCCTCTGTGGGATTCACAGTCATAACGAGAGACAAGATAGTTCATTGTTGTAATAATGGAGTCTGGTAGGATGCATTGAGCCATGTTTCACAGAAAAAGGTAATGTCAAAGATGGAGGAGTCGAGAAGAAAGAGGAATTCTGACATCTTATTAACTATACCGTGTTTCCCCGAAAGTAAGACAGTGTCTTACTTTCTTTTTATCCCCAAAAGCCCCACTATGTCTTACTTTCGGGGTATGTCTTATATTGGAAAAAAATTGAAAGGGTCACGTTCCCGAAGGCGGCATCTCCCCAGAGTCCAGAAGGGCAGCCGCGGGACAGGAGCCTCGTGAGCCCTTTTCCAAGTTCAACCTCAGGGCTCCAGGGCAGCCTCCTCAAGGGCGACAGCCGCCCTCGTTCTCCTCCTCTCCCTCCTCCTCCATCACCGCCGCCAAGCCGCGCTGCTCACCCAGAGCGAGGGGAGGAGGATCTGAAGAGAGCGCCAATGGGAAGGAAGCGCCCCGGATGGGTGGGGACTTTCCTACCTCTGGCCGGGCGGCTTCCCTTGCAGGGCCATTTCTGAGGAGCCCGCCGGTTCATAATGGTGGCAACCCACGGCCGCCAAGGCAGGGCCCTCGCCCACCTTGACTGCCGCGGAGAGGCTGCGCCGTGACCCCTCGACGACGCCTCTTTCCTCCCTGCGGCTAACTCGGCTCCGCCGGCAAGTTTCACTGGCTCTCGAGGAGGTGAAAGCGAAGGCAGGAGCAGGTCGCTCGCTGCAGCAAGCCCCGCCGTCTCCGGCCGACAGCTCCCTCTAACGAGCCGAAGCTTAGCAGTCTGGCTTCGTCCCTCCGTCAGCCAAACTCCCCGGCAGGCTGGGCCTCAGCAGGCCGCCTCCCTCACAGCTCCCCTCCCCGGTCCCGGAACAAGGCAGCAAAAGCGTGCCCTTCTTCCCGCTTAAAAAAGGAAGGCAGCTAGATGAGAGGGAGGTGGCAATACCCCCGTGTTTCCCCGAAAGTAAGACATATGTCTTACTTTCGGGGTACGGCTTATATTAGCCGACACCCCCCTGAAACCCCCGATATGTCTTACAATCGGGGGTGTCTTACTATCGGGGAAACAGGGTACTGTACTTCTGCCATTTAATAATTTGCATTTGAGATTGGATTTGTGTTTGCAGTAGGCTTTGGATTGGTTACAGGTAGTAAGGAGTGCGCTTTCCTAGTCTTTGTTCATAGTGTTAGGGATGGCATTTATCAGAAAGATATTTTAAAACCTCAGAGATTAAAGAACTATGCAAGAAAAATGGTACTTAACCTTGTTTGCACCTTGTTTTTGCCTCTGGAGAACACCTAAAGTGACCTGCTTATTTCTGAAAATTAGTTTACAGTAATAGTTTAAAAATAGAAACACTTAGCTTGAGGGTTCTTATATTTCTACATGGTCAACTTAGGCATTCTAACAGAATAAAAATTCTTTGTAACCATGCCCAAGAAAAAGACAAAAAGCAAGGTGATATACAGATACTATCCTCAGGGATTAGAAGAGATTATCTTCATCAACTTCCCTTCTAATAAACAGATCTTTGTTCTTGGTCTGGCTACCATTTTGGTAAACATGCAAAAATTTCATTTCCTTGGTAACAAAATTCTGACATGCTGTCAAAATATCCATTGTGCCATTTGCCTAGCTCAAATGCCCCTCAGCATTTGATTTTTTTTTTCTCCATTCATTCCATAATGGTATGTGGGAATGATTTTAGGAGTCAGGAGGAAATACCATAGACTAGATTGATCTGATAAACCAAATTTAAGTCTGAAGGCATATGGTAAAATAAAAGATCTCCGAAGGAGCCCTCCCTAGTTTTTAAGAGCAAAAGTGATGGCAGAAAAGATTGCAAGATTCTGTTAATGTAACCTTACGAAAAATATAGGATTAATATTCATTGTCATGCCCATTATCTCAAAGGCCTCATATTGTCTAATAATTGAAGAATCTGCTGTTTGAGAAGGAGCTTTGGATTGGGGCCATAACATGTGTTAGTAGAAGGTATTCCAGCCATATGGCATGACAAAGACCATCTGGAAGAATGATCTCATTCCACTTCCATGAGAACTTAAAACTGTTTAGCCTTCTAAAAATTCCTTAATTTACAAAGTTCACAAAACAATCATTCTTTTTTTAAAAAAAAATCTTCTGAAGAAGCTTACAGGCAGTCACCATATTTATACAATACATGTACACAAGACATACATTCATACATGGAAAGACACATCTTGATGAGAAAAAGCAGAAATAAGCTTATTATAGCTGTCAAAACTCACAAGAGAAAGCATGCAGGCATTTTTGCCAGAATGTCACTTTCTCAAAGATTTATTAAACAAAAGAGTTACAGGTACAAACCAGATATAATCTGAAATATTTACAAAAGCCACAGTTTCCGGATGGGCTTTTTTGAAGCTCTTCTGATCATTTCAAAGAACGTGATTACAAATTGAAGTGGTAAAATTATAGTGAGAAATGATCCCCTACAGCTGTGTTTCTCAGCCGTAGCCATTTGAAGTTGTATGGACTTCAATTTCCAGAATTCCCCCAATCAGCATGGCAGACTGGAGAATTCTGGGAGTTGAAGGCCACACATTTTCAAGCGAAACATTGTTAAACACTGCCCTGCAGTATATAATAACAATAACAACAACAACGATGACGACAATAATAATAATAATAATAATAATAATAATAATAATAATAATAATAATAATAATAATAGAGGCAAGATACCACTTGTATATAGAGAAAAAATACCAGCTCTAAGTTAACTACTGTCACATAAATATCAGATCTCATAAAAATGAAGATGGTTCTTTAATATTTTTCAACAACTTTTTCTTACCGGGTTGTCTTCAATATCATTGAATCCACAAGCAATGTAAACATCTGGAAACATCTCTGACCATCCTCTATTTGTACAGTTTTTGCTGATACTTCCTAAGGAAATGAACAAAGAGGAGAACTCCAATATATTTTATGAACATCAGATATTCCCATTGGAGTGGGTTCTAAAAAAAATTACTACCTATTCTGTGGGCGTGGTATATTTTGTGGGTGTGGTTCAATGGCCATGTAACTGAGTGGGTGTGGCCAACTTGACATCACCCACACCCATGCTCACTCACATGACCCCCACAAAGCTACGCCCACAGGAAAGGTAGGAAAATTTCCCCTCCTTTAGCGGCCCTTCCCCGCCCCATCCTCTTCCCCATCTGTCACCCTCAAATTGCACTCCACTGTGAGACTGGTGGAGACTGACAGCTCTGGGTCGTCTCTCAGCCATTGCATGCCTGGAAAAATCTTGTAAAGTAAAGAAAACACTTAGAATAAGTTTTTCTTTATTTTTCAAGATTTTTCCCAGCACACAACAGCTGAGAGATGACCTGGAACTGCCAATCTCGTTTCTCCTATTCAAAACACAGCAAAATCCCTTTCCCCAAGGGATTCTTTTACAGCCATTTTTAAAGACTCTCTGCAAATCGCCCCATAAATTGGCTGTGATTCCAGAGCACCAAAGACATCTCGGGAATCAGGTGACCTGGTGCGATCCTGCCAAAACTGTGGAGTTTTGCTGTATTTTGAGTAAGAAAAATGAGATGCAGCTCCAAGTCGTCTCTCTGGGAAAAACCTTGCAAAGTAAAGAAAAACTTCTTTGATTGCCTGTAGCAATCAAAAAATAGTCCAAGAAAACATTGTATAGATTGAGGAATAGTGTAAAGAAGACCATTGGTATTGCTTTTAATGCCAGCATAGGCAATGTAAGGTGAGTTTCTAAAGATGAGCTTATGAATCAGCTAACAAGACATAAGAAAAGGTACTTCCAGAAATATACAAATGCATCTCTGGATTAGGGCCAATAGTAAACCCCTCTACTGTATTATTTAAACAAGCATATTATTAGTTATAACCTGTCTTCTTGAAAGTATGGGATTCGTGCGGTCCAATTGCTGTCTGACATTCAAATAGGTCTGGAATTTTGGAAATGATAATTGACAACAAAGAAGGAAAGGGCTTATTTGTACATCAGAAATGGCAAATATGAGCTCAACATGTTGGGCAGTGAGTAGAAGAGAGTCACAAAAATTAGGTTATGAGCAGAAGCAAAATCCAAGATGGCCACGCCCACAGAGACACTGACAGAACTGGCCCCATGACATCATCACCAAATACTAACTGTTCTACAAGAACTGGTCAGAACCGGTAGGAACCCACCTCTGATCCCCATCCCCAATAAATCAACAAAACACCTAGTCTTAACATTATAAAAGATCTTCTTTTATTAAATTATTTAATAGCACTTATCAATAGCATTTAGACTTATATATAGCTTTCTCTAAGCAGTTTACAGAGTCAACATATTGCTCCCAACAATCTGGGTCCATCATAATCTTTTCTAACCTTATGGATTCCAGATAAATTGAGACTACATCTCTAAGAACTCCTAACTAGCATGGACAAATAGCACAGCTCAGATTAATGCTAAGTGATAATGTGTTGTATTTCCAAGTGTTTTTCCTATTGGAATAATATTTTTGGAAAACTGATCTGCTTTGTATTCAAATACATCATACAAAGTTTAATATCTCATTTATTATCCTAAAAGTGTATAAGGTTTCCGATATATTTGAGTGTCATCTAGAGCAGGGCTCCCCAACCACCGGTCCGCGGACCAGTACCGGTCCACAGGGCATGTTGCACCGGTCCGTGGAGTCAGCAGCTGCCAGTCCTCCTGCCGCCGCCCCCTCCCTCCAGTGCTTCATCTCCCGCTGGGAAAGAGGCCTCGGGAGGCAGGTTCTGCCAGCCACAGGGCGATGGACGGGACAGAGGGGCGGGAAGGACCGGGAGACTCAAGCCTCTTTTGGCTTCTGCCGTGGCACGCCTTTGTGTTTTTGGCTGGGGGGGAGAGGCAGGAGGGCCGGCCTGACCCCCTCCCTCCAGCGCTTCACCTGCCGCCGGGCAAGAGGGTTTAGGAGGCAGGTTCTGCCGGCCACAGGGCGATGGCGGGAAAGAGGGGCGGGAAGGACCAGCACCCCCATGCTTAATCCCGCCCCCAACCACACCCCTTTCCGCCCCCACCGGGCCATAGAAAAATTGCCTTGTTGAAACTGGTCCCTGGTGGAAAAAATGTTGGGGACCACTGATCTAGAGCCTTTACAGAAATTCCCAGTGAATTGTTATTCTAATTTGAGATACAGAATTAAGAAATATTTGAGGCTATGAACAATACTTAATTCAACAAAATTCTAAACAAAATTAAATTAAATCTCTATTCAATCTGTTACTATTTATTTTAATGCAGCTATTTATTTTATATTAAACAGCTAAAATCTGGTCTTTGGTCCAAGTAAATTACAGTTACTCTGTTCAGAAAAATATATAAAAAGCAGTAAATATATAAATTAGTGATACTTATTTGGGTGGTTTAAAGTTTCTCCCGCATAATTAACTTATCATGAGATTCAGCAAAAAAAGTCACTTATCAAAAAGCCAAGGTAGGTAATCAAAGCTTCAATCCATAACTCAGCAGATAAAATAAGGTCAAAATTCCAGAAATCTGTCCAAATGTCTAAGTTGGATGTGAGACAGCTGGCTACAGGAGAAGATACTGATACTAGGAATAAGCCATTTTTGGGGGGAAATGGAAAGCTTTATATAAAAATGTTTCTTTGCACTCAACAGAACTGTATGAATATAACTCAGTTTTGATATAAGTTGATTTGGAAGCAAAAATGATTCCCAAATAGTTTCCAGAAGGCCTTTCTTTGCAATCTCACATTCTTTGACTCTCAGCCCTTTGATACTATATTACTTATTGTACCCATGCAAAGTCTTCCTTGCTTGTCATGATAAGGTCTCATTTATTGCACACACTGATTTTAATTCCCTCTTCGTTTTCTGAGGATGTGTCTGTCATTGAGGATACGACAACTGTTCAAGGAAACTCGGTCACCAGAAAAATTTGTTTAACATTTAAAGATCATTTGGCAGTCATATGTAGCTTTAGATTACAACTAATCTCAGACTACAAATGTGCTGGATGGGAAAATAATTTAAATTAAATTGTCTCCATAAAAGCCTCTCATTACTCAACACCATTATTTAAAATGATTTTGAATGACCTGTGACGGATTACTAGCCAGAGATGAATGCATGTCTGACACACAAAAATGGTAAAAATGCATTTTTAAAAAGACTCGTCCAAACATGGAAGAAGGACTAAAGTTGAGGAAGAGACTTTTGGACAATCCTATCTGTCAGCCTAATCTACTTGTCTCCTCCAGCAATCAGAGTTTTTCCTGATGATTTAACAAATTGCAATCCAATGGTCCCACTGAAGGGCCGCATTTATCTTTCCCTACTGGATCGGTCCCGGAGGCCAGTGTGGGTGTGAAAATTTGGCAATTTTCATGCATGCGCAGAAGCAAAGAAAGGCTGAAAATTGCCGAAATCTCACATGTGCAAGCATCCTGGACCGCTCTGAGTCTCCGGAGAGG
This sequence comes from Erythrolamprus reginae, assembly GCF_031021105.1. Classification (NCBI taxonomy): domain Eukaryota; kingdom Metazoa; phylum Chordata; class Lepidosauria; order Squamata; family Dipsadidae; genus Erythrolamprus; species Erythrolamprus reginae. The sequence goes on from NC_091963.1 coordinate 13,665,248, forward strand.
GGCGGCATACAAATCTAATTAATAATAATAATAATAATAATAATAATAATAATAATAATAATAATAATATTATTATTATTCTCATGCATGATTTCAGCTATTTCCGCGGATTTCTTTGCTTCTGCACATGCACGGAAGCAAATTCTTGCATGGTGGTGTACAGAGACACGCGTGCACAGGTGGGAACATGCAGATGCACACGCTTCACCATTTCCCCTACTGGATCAGCGATCCCATGTGTACCAGGGACAACCCAATACTGAATGGTCCTCAACAAAGATGTATTGGTAATCTATGGCCACCTCAAACCCTGATCCATCTTTCCGCTTGCGTGTTACTCTTCATGCTTGTACATGGAGGGCAAACTTTATCGTCTGGACCCATATGGGAGCAGGGGTTTATCGGTGCCTCCCTTTTCAATTTAGGGTAGTGTTTCTCAACCTTGGCAACTTTCAGATATATGGATGTCAACTCCCAGAGTCCCCTATGTTGGCAAATATATCATCCATTCCTACATTAAAGAAATGGTGGGATGGTAGGAAGAAAAAGGAAGCACAGGTCTGATCCCAGAATAAGGGGCATGTTAGAGGGCCTCCTTGTAATTTTTTTAAAGCATGCAAGAAAATGAATTTGACTTTCAAATACTCCGCTAGTCTTCTCCTGTTTCCCATCTTCATAATAAAAAGCTTATCATAAACCAACAGATGATTAAAGAATTCTCTTTCATTAAACTTCAAGGCCATAAAATACTTTCCATTGTCCATAACTTTGTCCAAGTCTACTTTCTTGATATAGTCAGTATCTGAAGTTGCAACAATAGAGGTTCACGCCACTTGCTGAGATGGTGGTTGCATCTACAGATGTCTTAAGAGGCACCTGTCAGATACATTTTCCTTTCAATCTGTGTGCCACTTAGTGAAATAGCCATTCTTTCCAACATTAAAACACACAGAAACCAAAGATACATGTCAGTCTAAATTACAGAAAGATATTTTAAATACCTTGCTTGGTGAAATATTGGCTGAAGATTTTCGGACAAGGGACTGTTACAGTTTCTCCAATTTCTGCAGAACGCCAGCATGTAATGTTATCCCAGGCGCCAACACATCCTGGAAAAATAAGTAGAAAACATTCAACTTGTTGAGCAAATTATCAATAACTCTCCAATATGAAAAGTGGTGCAGCCAGTTGCATAGTGTCCAAAATACAATGACATGATTGAGCCAGGGTGTATGTATATATCTGCAGAGGCAATTATAACTTTGAGAACAGGTTGTAAATAGTTATAATCCATCCTAACTCCATCCTGATTGTAAGTCAAGGGATACCTAGACTTGGAGACTGAAATTCTACATAAGACAGAAAGAATGGCATCAACAATAATGTAGGGATGGATCACTGTGTCAGCTGGTGTTATGTAATAGAGTGTAAATAACACATGAAATATGTTATGTGGTAGACCATAAATAATATTAAAATAGAAATTTATGAGTAATGTATCAAGAGTTATACTCTATTAAACTTTCAATGAAATAGGAAGGGTCCCACTGGCATTGTATTTAACATTCATGTAAATGAATATAAATGAGTCCTCAGAGAGGAGTGGCATACAAATCAAATTAAATAAATAATTGAAAAATAGAAAATAAATTATATATATATATATATATATATATATATATATATATATATATATACACACACACACACACATACATACATATATACACACACACACACACATACAGTAGTACTTCGTGATACGAACCCCTCGTCTTACGAACTTTTTGAGATATGAACCCAGGGTTCAGAAATTTTTTCCCTCTTCTTACGAACATTTTTCGCCTTACGAACCCACCGCCGTGAATGCCGAACCCGGAGGTTTGGCAAAAGTTCAGATTCGGGTTTGGGAGGCTGCCGAGAAACGCCACCGCCCGCCTGTCACCTTCCAAAACAGCCGGGGGGCTTCTCGGCATTCTCCTGAATGCCGAACCCAGAATTCGGCAAAAATTTGGGTTCGGCGTTCGGGTTCGGGAGAGCGCCGAGAAGCACCGCCGCCCAGCTGTCACCTTGCCAGAAGAGCCGTGGAGCTGTCGGCCAGTCGGGAGGCTCAAACAGAGGTGGGGAATCCCAATAGGGAATTCCATGGGCGGAGCTTTGACGTCACGAAGCTGTCCTTCCTGGAATCCACGTTTCGGCCGGGCAGAAAGGACGTCTTCGTGACGTCAAAGCTCCCCCATGGAATTCCCTATTGGGATTCCCCACCTCCGTTTGAGCCTACCGACCGGCCGACAGCTCCACGGCTCTTCTGGCAAGGTGACAGTCGGGCGGTGGCGCTTCTCGGCGGCCTCCCGAACCCAAACGCAGAACCCAAACCCGGCTGTTTCGGAAGGTGACGACAGCCAGGCAGCAGTGCTTCTCGGCACTCTCCCGAACCCGAATCTGAACCTTTGTTGAACCTCCGGGTTCGGCATTCAGGAGAATGCCCAGAAGCGCCCGGCTGTTTCAAAAGGTGACAGCCAGCGCCGCCACCCAGCAGAGCGCCATTTTTTGCGATTATTTTTTTTTACGTGCATGCATTAATCAGTTTTACATTGTTTCCTATGGGAAACATTGTTTTGTCTTACAAACTTTTCACCTTACAAACCTCCTCCCGGAACCAATTAAGTTCATAAGACGAGGTATCACTGTATACATATATGAAGGTCTTGGTATATTCGGGGTTTTCCCGTGTAGCATTTAGAGATTTCTGGTGACGTTTTGACGAGGTCCCATTTGTCATCTTCAGGCTGGTGCTTCTGTCCTTGTTCTAGTTTAGTTTTGACAGAACTAAATTAATTTCTAAAACAGAACACTCCAACAAAAGAATAATCATGGAAGCCATTGAGATAGAAAAACATCCCCACAATATGAACAAGCGAGATGATACCTCCCGCCTACCAGACATCTGGAAACCAACCCTCATTAACAAACATATCCCAGCCATACAAACTGAAACCAGACTCAGAACAACACAGGACACTACCACCAATCGCCTCCACCAGACCCAAACCTACACTCACCCTACAGACCAAGTACAACCACCACCCAGAAGCCAAACTACAGCAGGGCTCCCAACTGTTGCAGCCCCCTGTGACTTGCACACAAAGCACACCGACAAACACCATAAACACATGACCAGACCACAAACTCACAGCCAAAGAAAAATTGTTACATCCCAGACACACATTACAAAACAGCTAAGTAGCCAGCAAGCTCCAACTACTCAGGATATCACCCCCAATCCACAAATATCAACTAATCAGCATACATCAATTACATCAACGACCCTAGGTGTTACCTCACTGACTCACCAGGAAGTTTCAACACAGCTTGCAGCTGTTGAGCCATCAAACCACACCCACCTACCAGTATTTATAGAGGGAAGGCAGCTCAGGTCTTGCTGTGTTCGCCCTAGAACAAGGACAGAATCACTAGCCTGAAGATGATGAGTGGGACCTCGTCGAAACGTTGCCAGAAATCTCTAAATCCTACATGGGAAGAAACCCGAATATGCCAAGACGTTCATATATATATACAGTGATACCTCAAACAAATATATATATATATATAATTTCTTTATTTATAGCAAAAACATGTGATATATATATATTCATGGAGCAGTACAATTTGTCCAAGTAACAGGAAGTAAAAGGAAAATGCCTTCTTAATATTTTTGTTAGAACTGCATCAAATGCTAACTTCAGGTCAATGTTAGAGAAAGATACACTCACCAGAGATTGAATAATAGAACCAATAATGATACCTAGTCGGGTAATGAAATGTGTGCAAGAAACAACCAAACTCAAGGAGCACCAACAACCGACAGTTCTGCTTTCAGCTGCAAATATAATCTTTTATTAATATCATATATGGCTTTCATACAGCTCATCCCAGCTTTGATTATGTATGTTACATAGTTGAGTACTGAAAAAATTGCAATAAAGCAACCAAGATCAGAGAACTCAGGGACCCTATAGAGCAGTGATGCCGAACCTATGACACGGGTGCCACAGGTGGCACACGGAGCCATAACTGCTGGCACACTAGCCATTGCCCTAGCTCAGCTCCAACGTACATGTGTGTGCTGTCCAGTTGATTTTTGACTCACAAGGAGGCTCTGGGAATGCATTTTTGGTTTTTAGAGAGCCTCCGGGGGGGCGGGGACCGCATTTTTATGTCTCCCAGACTCCAGGGAAGCCTTTGGAGCCTGGGGGGGGCGAAATAAGAGCCTACTGGGCCCACTAGAAGTTGGGAAACAGGCCATTTATGGCCTCCAGGGGTTGGGGGAACCTGTTTTCATCCTCTCCAGGCATTGAATTATGGGTGTGGGCACTGGTGCGTGTGCAATAGCGCACACGCATGCTTTTTTCAGCACCCAAGGAAAAAAAGGTTTACCATCACTGCTATAGACATTAGATGTCTAGATCTAAATCTGAATTTGAATCAGACAAGATAAATCTGTTTCTTTACTATTTCACAGAGGCAGGCACAGGATAGATCAAAGCAATATTTCCCAATATGAGTGACTCCAAGTGACATGGACTTCAATCCTCTGAATTATTAACATTGGCACCATGGTGGCTGAGAAGTTATGGGAGTTGAAGTTTTCACATCTGGAAGTTGCCAGGTTAGGAAATACTTAGACCAAAGATGAAATAAAAAGAGATATTCAGTTTTGGCAAGCAAAAGATAAATGGCCATGCCTAAAGGCAAGATAATAAATCTTATTTGCAACCTATTATAATTTATATTACAATAGAAAAAAATAAAACAGAATAACTTTGTCATTTGCCAAAAATCAATTTTATGCATGACTATGTAGTAAGAAACGCTAAGATGTTGGTCAGAATTATTATTATTTTCCAACTAGCATAGTAACACTACTATTCTTTATTAGATTTACCTAATTGTATAAAATGCTGATACTTGTGAGATTAATAGATGCCACTTTTTTAAAGCCCAACAAGTAGAATTATTTATTTAAGAAAGTAGAAACACTCTGTTAAACCAGCACAGAAAGAATTGTTTGAAATAAATGGATTGCATTTCAAAGGAAGGAAAACTATTATGAGAACTAAACGATGGGTTGGAAACCATCATTTATTACAAATTTCTAAAAATAGTTACTACTAAACCATTCTGTGATGTGGACTCTTAATAATGAGAATGATTTGAATTTAATATCAATGAATGATTAGTTAAAATATATCTATACAGCTGCTCTCCTGTCAGACAAATGACTGCTCATATAATTTCAAAGTACAGTAATTTTCCAACCACCTATCTTTATATCAACGGGGAGCCAGCTTTTAATGACACCCATGTGCAAATCTTGTGCGTGAAGCTGCTTTCAAAATACTTCCAATCTTTATAAGGGCTGGTCATGCAAATGAAGAGGAATCCAGCTAAATAAAGCTTGATAGCAGATGTTTATCTCCCCAACAATATCTTCAGATTACAAGTCCACTCTTTTAATACATTGACTGGTGTAGTTTTAGTTTGATCTTTTAACTCCATGGATTTATAATGTTTGCTGTCTAAACGATAACTGATTCCTTTAATGGAAAGCACTTTATGGTGACCTATGATTTTCCTGTAAACCCTATGCTATTAACTCAGAACCTTTCTTAGTCATATATCTGGATTTTTAAAATTACGTAGCTATAATGATTTCCAACATTTCAGTCATAGATGAGATATGAAGGAGTAAAAGTTATAATTATGAAAATCATTTACCACTTCTATTGGTCATACTGGGGAAGAATAGTTTAGCATCTCTTAAAAGGTCCTCATCTTTAAAAGGTCAGATTCTTTTCTTTAAAATCTACATAATGTTCAACAACCTCTGGAGAAAACACTTCAAAATGTGAATAGATGAATTTTGGCTTCTTAGCCTACCACACACCAACACACATTTATGTATCCATTTGATTTGTATGGCCACTATCTCAAATTCATTACCCTGAGCTGCTAACAATATTAGAAAAAAACATAAAACCATAAAAAATAGAAGGACAAGACTTAAAGTTGAGTAAAAATAACCCTAGTAATAACGAATCTGGACAATCAATATGTGGGCTCAGAATAATTTCCTGACCCATACTCCCACACCTCATGTCTTCCAAGCGTTACAAAAAATTGGGGCCTGTTTAATCTCTGGGAGAATATTTGAAGTGAAGGGCACCATGACAAGGTCAGATGACACTCCTTAGCAGTGGCACCTGGACTATGCTTCTTTTGCAGATATAATGGGATAAAAAGGTAAAGGTTCCCCTCACACATATGCGCTAGTCATTCCTGAATCTAGGTGTGTGTGTGCTCATCTCCATTTCAAAGCGGAAGAAACGGCACTGTCTGAAGACATCTCTGTGGTCATGTGGCCGGCTAAAAATGTCAGCTGGCGGGACCCAGGGGAAGAGCCTTCTCTGTGGCGGCCCCGACCCTCTGGAACCAACTCCCCCGAGAGATTAGGACTGCCCCCACCCTCCTTGACTTTCGTAAACTTCTTAAAACCCACTTCTGCCGTCAGGCAGGGGAGAACTGAGACATCTCCCCTTGCCTATGCAGTTTTATGTATGGTATGCTTGTGTGTATGTTTTTTATATAATGGGGTTTTTAGGCTTTTAATGTAAAATTGTTATTGTTTAGACTTAATACAGTATTAGATTTGTTATTACATATTGTTTTAACTCTGTGTCTGCGGAGAGGGGCGGCATACAAATCTAATAAATAATAATAATAATAATAATAATGACTAAAGACTGAAGGAACACTGTTACCTTCCCATCAAAGGTGGTTCCTATTTTTCTACTTGCATTTTTACATGCTTTCAAACTGCAGAAGCTGGACAAGTAATGGGAGCTCACTCCATTACACAGCGCTAGGGTTCAAACCGGTTTTTTTTAAATTCGGGTGACACAAACTTCGTTGTGTTCGCCCAACACTAGTCATAAAGGAGAAAATCAATCCTAAATCACTTTTTTCAGTGCTGTCTTACAATTGAACAATCACTAAACAAATGGTTTTAAGCTGAGGATTACCTGTATTTCTTATGAACATTTAGATTGCAGTGTTCTCATGGGAATAAAATAATGGGACAAGAATGTTTATGATGCTTTGAGCTTCTAGAGGAAATGCAGTATAGATATACAATAGCAAACATACCATAAGCACACTGGAAAAAGGGAATCTAAAGTCTGCTATTTATTGATGACCTTTGACGGGCTTTTTTGGTGATGGGGTTCCTTGTATTAAGTTGCTTGCTTTACATTTTAATATAAACTGACAATTTGCATTTGCCCAAATAAAAGTGTGAACCATCACACAACTATTTTTTTGGTTTACTAATTTTTCAATGCCTCAGGGCAAAGGTGTCAAACTCAATTTCATTGACGGCTACATCACGATTATGTTTGACCTTGAGGGGTGGCATGTGAAAAGTCCCACAACAATTAGATAAAATATTGATTGGCCTGGATGAAAAATTAATAATAAAAATTTATAAATATTTATTAGAACTTGACAGAGCAGAGGACATCGTAAAGGGAGTTATAATAGCATAGGCAAAAAATATTGGACATAGTATTTAATCAGAAGGCAGGGGGGGAAATTTGGAATAGAAATCACAAATTAAACAAAGCAACAAAATATAAAGAGAATCAGTACAAAATGTTTTGTACTGATGGTATATGGCACCTGCAACATTAGCAAATATTTACCCAAATTCAGAACCAAATTGCTGGAAATGTGGTCAAATACAAGGTCATACATAGTGGTTATGCATGGAAACCAAAATATTGGATAAAAATTCATAGATGGATACAGGAAACAATAGATGGATACAGGACACAATATTTTTTCTAGGGATTGTTAAAGGGTAATAATATAATAAAGCAACCACATATATTATACTACATATTACAACTGCTGCAAAAATAGCATTTGCATAATGCTTGAGACAAAAGAATGTACCCTCCAAAAATTTAGTAATTAAAAATATTTGTGCTGAAATGGACAAATTAACAATTGAACTGAAAGGATGAAAGGATTTGGAATATTACACAATATGGAAGAAATGGTATGATTGGATTGAGAATAGAAGAATGGAAAAAGAAGCGATAAAATGCAAATAAAAGTAAAATGTATAACGGGAATGCACGGAATATATTTGGATTGATTTGTAATAATTTGTAAATGTAAATGAACACAGTTATGTAATAATTATGGATATTTGTTTAATGAGAAAAGCACAATAAAAAATTACTTTTTAAAAAGTGCGAACTGTCACACAATTATTTTTCTGGTTTACAATTTTTTCAATGCCTTAGGGCATTTCATTGACAGCCACATCAAGATTGTGTTTGATCTCAGGGGGGGCGGGGGAGCATGGCCAGCTCAATGTCACTCATGTTGGGGGTTCCTTTGGCGGCCTGTGTGCTCTGCCAGAGAAAACTCCTGACTCATTTCTGGCTGCAATGGCTTCCTGCAACCCTCTACCAGGGAAAACAGTCTGGGACGACCGCACACAGCCCTCCTAAGCTTAATTTTCACTGGCAGAGGCACCACAGACCAGGACAGCCTTGCAGGCTAGATCTAAGCACCCTGCAGGCTGGATCCGGTCTCCGGACCTTGGGTTTGACATCCCTGCCTTAATCCCTGTTCTAGACAACCTGCAAATACTGAATATGCAATTCAGAGCATATACAATTGCATCCAACATGTATGCATTAAGAAAATGTCTGCACTAAAATGCATATTGGTTTTGAATATTTTTTTAAAGAAAACCCTAGCCATTGATGTATAAATGGGATGCAATAAGCATTACCATGAAAAATTTACAAATGTTACAAAATTAATCCATCCTAACTTTTTAGAGCAAACTACTTTCTGCTGTTGTTTTAGTTTGAAATAAAATTATTCAGTTGGTATGAAGCAAACTCCTATGTAAATGGGTAAAAAACCTTCAGAATATTTTAACATACAGTATTGGCCTTGTTGCATTTGTGGACTGCCTGAAATATTTGCAGAATATTTACACACATTATAAGTGAGTTTTTCATAATTCTCAAAAGAGGTCATAAATGTCTGCAATCATAATTTTAAACATAGGTTTTACAGAGAACATAAAAACTAACACAAACGAACAAAGAATAAAAGAAGGAAGGAGAGAAGGGAAATCCAGAATGAAGAAATTAAAAGAAAAGAAAGCTCCCCGTTTCCTTTGCAGCAAATATAAGCAGTTACAAAATTACTTCTTATTCTATTATTATTATTTTTTTAAACTTTTCTATTATTCAGTGATTGTTGTTTTCTCCTAATAATTAAAACCAGAAATAATAAATGCATTTTTCCATTTCATGCAAACATTCTACAAGGATTACTGTCTATAATTTTCATTTAGAAAATTTAAATAGCTCCCGCATGCCTTGGGATTCCTATTATTTATTTAATAAACATAAAAGTATTTTCTTTGCCCTGCTGAGATGATGATTTCAGCCTGCTACTTTTGGATGCTATGTACCAGAAATGTTTCTAGCGTAATCATTGCTGAAATATCTGGGAAGTGTGTAATACACTGTGTCTATTACAGTGATTTTCAACCTTTTTTGAGCCGCGGCACATTTTTTACATTTACAAAACCCTGGGGCACATTGAACGGGGTGGGGTGGGGTGCTAAAAAAAGTTTGGACAAAAAATTCTCTCTCTCTCTCTCTTCCTCCCTTTCGCTATATTTCTCTCTCCCTCTTTCTCTCCCTTCCTCTTTCTTTCTCTCTCTCCATCCCTCTTTCTTTCTCTTCCTTCCTTCCTCTTTTTTGCTCTCTTTCTCCCTCCCTCTCCCTCCCTCCCTCCCTCTATGTCTTTCTCTCTCTCTCCTTCCCTCCCTCTCTTTCTCTCTCTCTCTTGCTTTCTTTCTCTCCTGCTCTCTCTCTTGCTTTCTTTCTCTTGTTCTCTTTCTCTCTCGCTCTCTTTCTCTCTCTTGGTTTCTTTCTCTTTCTTTCTCTCTCTCTTGCTTTCTTTCTCTCTCTGAGCTTCGCGGCACACCTGACCATGTCTCACGGCACACTAGTGTGCCATGGCACACTGGTTGAAAAACACTGGTCTATTATATGGAAAAAAGGAAAATCATTCATTCCTTCAATCTACAGATATTCTGACGAAAGAAAATTACATCCTTACATTATGTAGATTAACCTTGTTTTCATCTCAAAAGAAAAATTAGTAATTTTTTTTTCAAAAAAGGAACAGAAATTATAGAACAGTCCTCACTGCCAGCTGCTCTCTATCATCTCTGTGAGTATAATAAAAGGATCCAAGCATTTTTTCACTATTATAAATATTTAGCATTTGATAATTACAACATAAGAATCAGTGGATTCCAGCTTGGATCTTGAAGCTCAGTTTTTGGGTTCGGGAAGTTGAGTACGTTAAGTTCATGTTGTTTTCAATAAAGTCTTGTTGATTCATATTACCTTTCGTTTTTTAAAACTGAGCTCATGGGGGCAGGCAAGGGGCGGTGCCTACTAATTATGTTAATTTAAACTCAGTCTCTACCAATAGGACTAGAGAATTACCCATGTTGGACTCTCCTTCCAGTGCATCAAGAAGACCATTCAGGTAGGTACAACGGTTCTTTTGGGTCTTAGAGAAATCATGAGACCATCTCAGTGGTGAAATCCAATTTTTTTTACTACCAGTTCTGTAGGTGTGGCTTGGAGGGTGTGGTGTCGCTTGGTCTATTTTTTTTGGTGACCGTGGCAGGGAAGGATACTGCAAAATCCCCACTCCTGAATAAACATATTGCAAAATCTCCATTCCTGAAGAACATATTGCAAAATCTCCATTCCCACCCTACTCTGGGGTCAGCCAGAGGTGGTATTTGCTGGTTCTCCAACTACTCAAAATTTCTGCTACCGATTCTCCAGAACCTGTCAGAAACTACTGGATTTCACCCCTAGATCAACTTCTTCAGGATCAGTTTCCTATTTCCTAATGGTTCTGATTAGAGTTGTTAGAACTGACATTAAAATAGACTGGGATACTGTGGAAAAAGCCTAGTTGTAGACTACTGTTGAAGCAAAATACTGTAGCTTCTCCTCAAAACAACCAACCTCTATGGTACATACTGTGGTTCAAATCATCTATGTTTCTATACACAGCTTGAAAGTGGATAGGAATGCCCATATTTTCATAAGCTTCCATTCATTCACTCACTTCACCTCTAAGTTAGAGTCTCCAAGTCTTCTTTTTACACTCTTATAGCAAATTCCAACAGCAAAATGTCTCATCTCCCCCCCCCCATCCCAGTTAGTATCCACTGTGGTCCTATGGAATATACAATACACCAAAAGATATAGGAAATGCATTTAAGGTAGGCTTGAAATCAAAGGCTAGGAGTATCATTTTCCCAATACCTGGCAGTAATCTGATTTAATGCCTTGCTCTGTCCATTCTGCCATGCCAGAGAGGAGTCAGGCCACAAACAGTGGAATCCCAGTTGATTTTAGGCATGCAAAAATCCAAAAGAAATGATAATTCATTATTATTATTATTATTATTATTATTATTATTATTATTTATTAGATTTGTATGCCACCCCTCTCCAAAGACTCGGGGCGGCTCACAACAATAATAGAAACAATATAACAGTGAAATAAATCTAATATTAAAAATAAAAACTTATATAAAACCCCAGAAATTAAAACCATACAACACATACATACCAAAGATAAAATATAAAAGCCTGGGGGAAGATGTCTCAGTTCCCCCATACCTGGCGATATAGGTGGGTCTTGAGTAATTTGCGAAAGACAAGGAGGGTGGGGGCCATTCTAATCTCTGGGGGGAGGTGATTCCAGAGGGCTGGGGCCACCACAGAGAAGGCTCTTCCTCTGGGGCCCACCAAAAGACATTGTTTGGTCGACGGGACCCAGAGAAGGCCAACTCTGTGGGACCTTATCAGCCGCTGGGATTCGTGCAGTAGAAGGCAGTTCCGGAGGTATTCTGGTCCAATGCCATGTAGGGCTTTAAAGGTCATTACCAACACTTTGAATTGTGAATATAGTTCACAATTAGTTCACTTTTCTTAATAGTTCGGTAGTTAAACCCAGATAAGCAGAGGTTAACAGCAGACAAACAATCAAGCAGAAAACAATATCCTAATCAATAACTACCAAACAGAAGAACACACCCCATCAACACTGGCTGACTTACTGTTTTATATTAATAGGGGCAAGCCACACACACTATATATGATAATGTTACCTAGTCAGGTAATAAAATGTCTGCAAGCAAACAAGCAAACAAACAAGCAAACTCAGAAAGGACTCTACAATTCTATTTTTGAAGTTATTGTACATATATATGGACAAGTGCTTGAGTGTGTTTGAGTAAAAATCTAGAAAGATTTTTGTCTAGTTATGTTGATTGTGGAAAAAAAAGTATTGGCTCTAACAGATGTGTAACTCATACTAGCAGTAAAAACAAGGAAAATACATAACGTATTTTGCTCCATGGTTATGTCTTTACATTTGCCTTAAAAGCAAAGGGTAACAATCTATATTTTCTCTTTGCTTGGGGAAATACCTGAAAGATGTTGCTGAAGAATGTGGTTTTCTTCACATTCACTTTGTCAGGAACTGGTCAATGGACAACAGTCAGCAGCAACTCAGAAACAAGGAATTAGTACCAAAAAGCAATCAAGAATATATGGATCCAGAAACGTATGGTGTGCCAAATATTATTATGTATGTCAAATACTGCCAAGACAATAGAGCGTTCTTCCTATTCATGAAGTGACAAGCCAGAATGAGTGAAAGTATTACAGATCCGTAAGGGGGGATTCAAAGAAGGTTAAAATCAGGGAGGCCACAACATGAGGTAAAAGTCAGAGTTCTTGACACACTTGTGAAAGAATCTGAATTTTCCTAAACTCCCAATATAATCAAGACTCCAAATTTACTCTATCTGATTAAAAGGCATAACTTATTTCATTATTCTCCTTTGATATAATAATTATAATTATAAATAATAATTATTATTTATTAGATTTGTATGCCGCCCCTCTCCAAGGACTCGAAGCGGCTCACAACAATAATACAACATGTACAAATCTAATGTTAAAAAACAATTTAAAACCCATTATTATAAAAAAGAAAACAACCACACAATGTAACAAACCATACACAAAACCATAGTAGCTGGGGGTATATTAATTTCCCTGTGCCTGGCGACATAGGTGGGTCTTCAGGAGCTTTCGAAAGGCAAGGAGGGTGGGGGCAGTCCTAATCTCTGGGGGGAGTTGATTTCAGAGGGCTGGGGCCACCAAAGAGAAGACCCTTCCCCTGGGTCCCGTCAGATGGCATTGTTTAGTCGACGAGACCCGGAGAAGGCAACTCTGTGGGACCTAATCAGTCGCTGGGATTCATGCGGCAGAAGAGAGAGAGGTCTCTGGGCTTCAAGATTGTCATCCATCCAGATTCTCTGTATACAATTGTGTCCTAAAGCCAGTAACGGTTCACCGGAGGCTAAGCCTTTAGACTCTGAATTTGTTTTTCAACCCAATATTTAACTTTTATAAGGAATGCTGTCCATGGGGTCTCCATGGGTCAGACATGATTTTGCAACTAACAACAATAAATGAATATACTTTCTAAGTAGTTAATTAATGCTGTGGCCCATCTGTGTCCTGCGTAGCTGATCATAGATTCTGAGGATCGAAAGATGGGTGTAGGCTGATAGTGAGAAGGGCGTAGAGGATGTGGGGTCAGAGGCTGAAAGCCAACCAGGGCCTGTTGCACCTCCAGAGGTGTGCATGTGACTCAGGAGAAGAGGAAGAGGATCTTTTTGATGCTAGGGTGCACAGAAGCATCAAAAGACATGAATGGCTGAGCAAGTAGAGGTCTCTGTGATTTCTAGAACACTTGGCCACGCCTTTTGTGTATTTAAGGGCGAGTCGTGTGACAAGCGAGTGTGGAAGTCAACTTTCTAATGTGAACGATGGCTGATCGGATCTAGATTTTGGACTATTTGGTTCATTATGATGAATTACCAACTGATAAAAAGGAAATTCTTATCTCTGGACTTCTTGCCAACTCAAAGTGAGTCAGTGAAAATGAGAGCTGTGTGATTGAAGGAGAAAATGCTATTGGCTTCATATCTGTTCTCGGACTATAATTAGCTGGCACAGAAAAGACATTCCTTGTGTTGTTGCTGCATTTTAAACCTCTCTGCTTTATAAAATATCAGAATTATATGCTTAAATTTTGTAAAATCCATGTGTGTAGACCTACCCTGTTTTCCCGATAGTAAGACACCCCCGATTGTAAGACGTATCAGGGGTTTCAGGGGGGTCGGCTAATATAAGCCGTACCCCGAAAGTAAGACATATGTCTTACTTTCGGGGAAACATGGGGGTATTGCCGCCTCCCTCTCATCTAGCTGCGCGCCGCCTCCTGCCCACGTCCGCACCGTCCCCCTCTCCATACGTCACCGCGCCATCCCCTGCACTTGTCACTGCCGCCTCCTGCTTAAAATACGGTAATGCACACAGTATTAATCATACATCAGTAAAACATACACACTGGCATACTGGGGTATCATCTGCTGTTTTGTGGTGGATACAATACTGTTCAGGTTGTTAATAAATGTTAATTTTATGGTTAAAACAAAAAATTCGACAATTTTTTTCCAATATAAGACATACCCCGAAAGTAAGACATAGTGGGGCTTTTGGGGATAAAAAGAAAGTAAGACACTGTCTTACTTTCGGGGAAACACGGTATTTCTTGGAGAGTTCATCACTGGGACAGGACCTTTGCATGGTTTCTATCTTAAATCTTAACATAATATCTGCCTTTCATGACAAAATGCACCACCTGCACTACATACACTAATATCCTCATCCAAAATGTTAAGTATCAGAGGGTATCAAATATGCAACAGCTCCAATAAAAAAAAACATAGCAAGTGAAATTATATCTAGATTACCCAGACTCTTACCCAGGTCTAGTGGTTAAGGCAACAGGCTGGAAAGAAACAGACTATGCTTTTAAATCCTGCTTTAGCCCTGAAAGACAGTTGGGTGACCTTGGGTCTCTCCCTCTCCCACTCCCTCCCCCCCTCCCGGCCCCACTTTCTCCACCCCAGCCCACATCTCACCATAGCAATAGCACTTAGACCTATGTACCACTTCACAGAAGTTAAGAGTCAGCATATCACCCCAAACAATCTGGGTCCTCCTTTTACCCATCTCGGAAGGATGAAAGGCTGAATCAACCTTGAGCTCCGCTGTAGCTCAAGGTTGTTGTGGGGAAAATTGGTGGAGGAAATTGGGTTGGCTGAATCTGCTGCCTTGAGTAATTTGCAAATATAATAAAGGTGGGATGCAAATTTTAAAAATATGACACTAAACTTCATATGCTTCTTACTGTAATGTCTAATGACATAGTGTATATAGGTATCAGATCATAGTTAACATAGTTAACAAAAATCAGAAGAGAAGGATTTAGGGGTAGTGATTTCTGACAGTCTCAAAATGGGTGAGCAGTGTGGTCGGGCAGTAGGAAAAGCAATAGGATGCTTGGCTGCATAGCTAGAGGTATAACAAGCAGGAAGAGGGAAAAGGGGGGGACATGATCGAAACATTTAAATATGTTAAAGGGTTAAATAAGGTTCAGGAGGGAAGTGTTTTTAATAGGAAAGTGAACACAAGAACAAGGGGACACAATCTGAAGTTAGTTGGGGGAAAGATCAAAAGTAATGTGAGAAAATATTATTTTACTGAAAGAGTAATAGATCCTTGGAACAAACTTCCAGCAGACGTGGTTGGTAAATCCACAGTAACTGAATTTAAACATGCCTGGGATAAACATATATCCATTGTAAGATAAAATACAGGAAATAGTATAAGGGCAGACTAGATGGACCTTGAGGTCTTTTTTTGCCGTCAGTCTTCTATGTTTCTATGTTTCTATTGCAAAAGATAAGGTCTGTGTGCAGACTCCCAGAAAGTAGCAAAGAAGTTGTAAAAGGAAGTAAAATACTCTATATGTATCCATTTAACTACACTTTACTTTACTTACACTTCGAGTATACTACTTGACCCAATGATTTGGGGAGAGAAAAAAACAGGTCATAATGATCTGTGAAATATGAAATAAGAAGGAAATAAATCAGGATTGGAGAAAAATAAAAGGTAATGATTGAGATTCTATTTCAGCTATACAAAATGAATAGCTCTTTTGCCTTTACATGTACTTAACTCAGATAAACTTAATAAGCAGTTAAACTGTAATTCAGAAAATGCTTCATGGATTTGATGGTATGAATATAGCATTGGTTTTAATATGATAGGGTTTTAGTTATTTCTTTTAATATTAGATTTGTGCCACTATAATATTGTTTTTATCATTGTTGTGAGCCGCCCCGAGTCTTCGGAGAGGGGCGGCATACAAATCTAATAAATTATTATTATTATTATTATTAAATTATTATGCTCTGCTAAACTAATCTTGTAATCTTTTAACAACATTTGTGTTTCAATAAAGAGAAAGATACATTTTTCTTTAGAGAATGAGTTAAGGATAAATGTGGTATATTTAAGATCTCAAAAGAAATATTTTTTAGGAATTTTTCTCAGGTATGGAAAGAATTCTGTGTCAGATAGAATGATAGCTTCACATATGAGTTAATCCAAAAGAAAGTTGTCCTTTGAAAGAACCAAATCTGTTTATCTTTATATATGAACATTGGAAAGAATTAAGATTTAAAGGAGAAGTTTTCATAAGATTACCACATCAGGGCTGCAATGACTAGATAACCAGTAGATGGCAACAAAGTTAAAGAACATTCTGAAAATAATACCATCTGGTGATCATGTATAGCTTTGGAAGGTAAGATACTATAATCCTAATATTAATTGTAGTTTATTGTTGGAAACTACACCAGGGAGAGGAAAGCTGAGGAATTAAAGAAAAACTATATACAGTACCCCCCAAAAGGTTTGCTTTTTTTAAAAAAGTATTTAATACAAAAAGAGAGAGACAGAGAAAATACAACAATTTTTATGGTTACACATCCATTTGCTTTCAGCACACTAACACCCAAATTTGTACATCATCTTTTGTTCTCTGAACTTCCCACCCACTGTACTCCCCTAACAAATTTGCTGTTTAGATATGCTCTGTGACCCAGAGTTGACATTAGATTCACAGGTGGAGACTGGAGAAAGATGCTCATTTGCACACATACAGTAATAAACCCCCTGTGATCCTTCCTTTATTAGTCAGATCTAGCAACAATTATACATGCCTTGCATATAACCCATCTCAACTATTGCAAGGTGCTTTATATTCCAGAAATTGCAAGTAATGCAAAACGCAGTAGACAAATTGTATAAGTGGTACAAGGTATTAAATACAAATGACTGCATTGAAAGCTCTGCATTGGCTGTTTATCAACACTTAAAATGCTACATCGGACCTTTAAAACATCCTTCTTGCTAAGAACCTGCCTTGTTATTAACTAACAGCAACAATTTTTGAAGGTTGTCTTTTCCATTCAAAGTTCAGCTATCTGGAAAAAGGGCTAAGGAGAGTGATGGCCAACCTTTTTTTCCTTAGGTGCCGAAAGAGCATGCACATGCGCTATCGCACATCCACAAATGCCCACACCCATAATTCAATGCCCGAGGATGGTGAAAACAACTTCCCCAACCCCCGGAAGTCTTCTGGAGGCTAGAAATGGACTGTTTCCGAACTTCTGATGGTCCCGGAAGGCTCGTGTTTTACCCTGCCCAGGCTTCAAAGGCCTCCCTGCAGCCAGGGGAAGTTAAAAATGCCCTCCGCCATTCCCCCCCGGAGACTCTCTGGAAGCCAAAATCGCCCTTCCAGAGCCTATGTACGAACCAAAAATCAGCTGGCCTGTATACACATGCATGTTGGAGCTGAGCTAGGGTGGTGGCTGGCGTGCCAGAAGATATGACTCTGAGTGCCACCTGTGCAACCAAGCCATAGGCTCACCATTTGTATTTGTATTGTATTTATTAGATTTGTATGCCGCCCCTCTCTGAAGACTCGTGGCGGCTAACAACAATATAAAAGGCAACACTTCTAAGCCCCTTAGTCTCAGATCATTACCCAATTGCTCAGAGAGGAATACCATGTCAGGTGCATGCCCCCCCTCATGAGTCGGACCCTGTACTACTTGAGTCAGGTCCATGGCTGTCATGGTGGCCATGAACCCCTGTGCTAGTCCAGATGTTTCACCGAGCAACGGCAGGTTAAAGTCCCCCAAGACAATAAGTCTGGGGAACCCCACTGCCACCCCGGGCTGTTGACACGCAGCTGGGAGGCAGGTACGTGAGTAACAAGCCCACCTGAACCCCTACGTCCAACTTCAGCAGGAGGGACTCGCAACCCGCAATTTCTGGAGCAACGAGTCTACGCAGGCAAAGGCTCTCCCTGGCTAAAATAGCCACTCCTCCCCCCCTTCCCTGGGGTCGAGGCTGATGCCATATCTGAAACCCGGCTGGGAAAATTTCAGAGAGAGGAACTCCTCCCTCCGGGCCCAGCCAGGTTTCAGTCACACATGCCAGGATGAGGAGAGCTTTATTTACCACTGACCTGGCATTGAGTAGCATCAGCCTGAGCCCAGGGCCAGAATTACACTCATCACCAGTGCCCAGGGTTGAGCTCATGGAGCCAGAACAAGGGATCGTTATTAAGCAGCGATCCCTTATTCCCCTGGAACAGCTAGCTCCATGGCTCCTGTAATATCTGCCTCTCCCCAGCAACACCGGAATATTCCAACCCTCTGCCAACCCAGAGATCAGTGCCCCCTCCCCTCCCGCCTCTCCAGTGTCAGGTAGGCTAATTAAATCATTCATACCATTTCCATTCGCTTCATCCATACCAAAATCCCACCCAGCCCACCCATAGCAATCACATCCAACCCAATTATCCATCAAATTTAACCCTCCTCCAATTTATTCTAAAATTTACTCTAAAATTGATATTAATTAATAATCAATATTAAAATATATAAATTAATTATTAAAAAAATAAAATTAGAAATATTTTTAAAATTTTAAGGATACAGGAGATAGTCCAGTTCATTAATCTATCAGTCAAGTAGCACCGAAGTTCTAAAAAGGTCAAGTTCAGTGGGAAATGTCTGAGTCCTGGGTTTACTAGTTCTATTTCCCAGGCTCTTTTGTGCCAACCGTTGCCACCGGCTGGCCCTCCTGCTCTTTGATTATATTCTGATTTTAGAAAGGCTAATCAATAAACGGTGACTTTTTAAATTGGTTCTTTTCTCAACTCAAAAAAAGGTAATGTGTTTGCACCTGCATTTAAGTCAATGGTCCCCACAGAAATGTGATTCATACATGGGTGAACTAAAGCAATATTTGTATGCTCTATATATAGATCACAGAGGTATAGTAGATTACAATATTATTTTCCTAGCCTTTGTATCATTCTCTGGAAAATCTCACAATGCAATTTTTAAAAAGAACTAAGAGCATCTCAGCCAGCTAAAAATACATTTGGTATTCAGTTATAACTCTCCTTTCTTCTTATTTCCTTGAGTTCAGATTGGATTGCAATTTAATAGACAAATAAATTAATTTAATAGATAAATAAACAGACCAGAATTTTTTTTTGTTTCCTATTAAGTACAGTGGTACCTCTACTTATGAAATTAATCAGTTCCGTGACCAGGTTCTTAAGTAGAAACATTCGTAAGTAGAAGCAATTTTTCCCATAGGAATCAATGTAAAAGCAAAAAATGTGTGCAAACCCATCCCAAAACTCACCCCTTTTGCCTTATTACCGCCATCATTCTGATCCTTGTTCGGGAGCGGGTGGAGGAGGTGGGGGGGGGAAGACAAAGGATGGGAGAAGACTGTTGTCGGCCGAAGCACCTGTCCTTGTGCTGCTAGAATTCCCCTTTGCCTCCCCCACTGGGGTTCTCTTTGTGCTTGCCGGTGCCACTGGGATGTCCGCCTCCGGACTTCCGTTGTTGTCTGAAGCGCCTGTCATTGTGCCACTGAGATTCCTCTTTGCTTCCCTTTGTGTGTGCTGGCCAGATGATTTTTGGGTCATGCAGAGGATCTGGGAGGGCGTTTTTGGTCTCCTAAGAGCCTCGGGGGGGGGAGAGCCTCTGTAGCCCAGGAAGGGTGAAAAACTAGGCCCACTGGAAGTTAGGAAATGGAGGAGGGGGCATGCGCACATGTGGGGGCGTTAAATTATGGGCATGCACGCAAACTTTCAGCAACCAAGGGAAAAAAAGATTCACCATCACTAGCCTAGAAAATGGGAGACCCCAAGTTTGAGTTTTGTCTTAGACACAAAGGCAACTGGCTTATCTTGGGCCAGTCACTTTGTTTTAGCTTTAAGAGGTAAGAGGTAAAGGCAATTCGAAAAACCTTGCTAAGAAAATTGTAGGAACGAGGAGTCACCAAGAGTGGAGAGAAAATGGGTTGGTAAAAACAATAATGAAATTAGCCTTATTGATTTAAGAATCACTCTACCAAAAAGAACCTTTACTTAGCTCCAAACAATCAGAACACATTTTGGCTTAGTTCACAGGTAAAACAGCCAGTACTATTGATAAATCGTGTTTTATGGTTTAGCATTATCTGTGTACCCAGCCAATTATAGATTTTTTTTAAAGCTGTCATGATAAAAATATATGTGATATTGATATAGAAGTAAAAGTGTCCTTAATTCATTAAACCTAGATCTCTATCAAGATATTTATAGCATTGTTTTCTCTGGAAGAAACTCAAGAAAGGTATAATTATAATTGGCTAATTAGTCTGGGAGCAACAATGGTGATTGGATACTCAACATGGGAGGTCAAAGATATTCAATCAGAATAGCCTGCTTATTAATGCAAATTACACCTTTGAAGAAAAAAGGTAAGGAGAATCTTATCATTCCTTTAGATTTATGATAGAAAACTTTTTAAGCTTTGTCATTGCAAGTATCTTCCAGATTTGGTTACTAGTTCACATGTCCTAATATGAAATTCTAGTTCAGTGATGGCAAACCTTTTTTTCCTTGGGTGTCGAAAGAGCATGTGCACATGCTATTGCGCATGAGCGAGTGCCCACACCCATAATTCAATGCCTGGGGAGGGCAAAAAACAGCTTACTCGGCCCCTCGGAGGCCCTTTGAAGGCTGAAAATGGCCTGTTTCCCAATTTCTGGTACACCCAATTGGCTTGTGTTTTGCTCTCCCAGGCTCCAAAGGCTTCCCTGGAGCCAGGGTAGGCTAGAAACACCTTTGCCCATCCCCTGGAGGCTCTCTGAAAGCCAAAAATGCCCTCCCAGAGCCTCTGTGCAAGCCAAAAATCAGTTGGCCAGCACTCACATGCACAGTGGAGTTGAGCTAGGGCAAGGACTCGTATACCAGCAGATATGGCTCCGTGTGCCACCTGTGGCACCTGTGCCATAGGTTCACCATCACTATTCTAGGTAGTCCTTTTGAAACAGAAGTTAGTAGCATATAGATTAGCAATGACCAAGAGCCAAGGTTGGAAAATTTGATTTAGATCTCCTGACTCATTTGTTGAGTTTGGAATTGCAATTCAAACTGTCAAAGTGAGTCAATTCAGTTTAAAGATTAAATATGATAAAGGTATGTTTTTATCAGGAATGTCATCTGATTCAACCTGACACACTCAACTAATTTGATTTAGAACTTCAATCTGAAAAGACAATTCAACTGTCTTTGAATTTTAGCCTTCCATAACACTAACAGAGTTATCTTTGCCTATAAAGTAGCATTAGGCTATTGATACGGTTTTTTTGCATTCCCTGGCAAAGGTACACTTTTTTCATTTATAAGGTCACTGGTATATTTATTGTCTCCCTACCAGAAGAATAAAAACATCATTTATTTACACTATGAGCAGATGGCCTTGGCTAAGGCACCTACTTGCTGAAAATATCGTACTTCTTGTATTTGCTTTTTGATAATCTTCTATTCCATTTGCACTCAAATAGGCAACAAAATTTCTTTCAAAAGTAAAGGAATAGAAACAGCTACTTCCTTCTAGCACAGTTTCCCCTCCTAAAGTACAACATCTATGGATCATTTTTTATAATGGTTTGAATATAAAGAAAGGAGAGTTCCAATCTGAAGCTATATTGGTCATTGGAAAATATCGTCAACTTTGTATACATATGAACACAATTATATCTCAGTGTTTGTTAAAATATTACCGCTTATAACAGGAAGTAACTCTCACACTTTTCTATATTTTTGTTCTTAACTGTTTATGCCCTAAGAATATTACAATTTTTTAAAAAAAACAATCATTGTTTATGGCAGCGTTTCCCAACGTTCCTGGCATTAGTTAGTTTGTTAGTTGGTTTGTTATAGTTTACTTTATTGTCATTGCACCTCATTTATTTATTTATTAGATTTGTATGCTGCCCCTTTCCGTAGACTCATACAATGAAATTAAATGCCATCTTCTGTGTACATTATACATAAAAAATAAAACAAAAAGACACATCCTTCGCATTCTATACAATTGAACTGAAAACCCCTGATATTGCATTAATATTGCATTATACAGTAGAATTCAATATACTGTATTTACAGTTCTGGGATTTTTAAAAAAATATTTATGTTTGGGTATAGAAACATAGAAACATAGAAGTCTGACGGCAGAAAAAGACCTCCTGGTCCATCTAGTCTGCCCTTATACTATTTTCTGTATTTTATCTTAGGATGGATATATGTTTATCCCAGGCATGTTTAAATTCAGTTACTGTGGATTTATCTACCACGTCTGCTGGAAGTTTGTTCCAAGGATCTATTACTCTTTCAGTAAAATAATATTTTCTCACATTACTTTTGATCTTTCCCCCAACTAACTTCAGATTGTGTCCCCTTGTTCTTGTGTTCACTTTCCTATTAAAAACACTTCCCTCCTGAACCTTATTTAACCCTTTAACATATTTAAATGTTTCGATCATGTCCCCCCTTTTCCTTCTGTCCTCCAGACTCGGGGCAGCTCACAACAGTAATAGAAAAACAATGTACAATACAAATCTAATAATTACAACTAAAATAATTAAAACTAAAACCCATAATTTAAAAAAACATGCACACAACATATCTCTGCTGATGTTGAGTATACATACCGCTGGTGGATATAAAAAGTATACATGCTTCCATTAAATGCTCAGGTTTTAAAAAATGTTAAAAAAACAATCAGTCCAAGATAAACCACTTTAGAATTTCCCCCTCCTTTAATATTATTATTATTATTATTATTATTATTATTATTATTATTATTATTATTACTACTACTACTACTACTACTACTACTACTATTATTATTATTTAGATTTATATGCCATCCAATCCCGTGGAACTCAGGGCAGCTTACACCAAGATAAAAAACAATAATTAAAATGCAACAATTTAAAATACTTTAAAACCCAAATAACCCACTGCAATCATACTATCAAACATCTCAATCAATCATATCTTGGCCAGAATAAGATGTCAATCTCAGGGTCCCCAGGCCTGCCGGCAAAGCCAGGTCTTCAGCCCCTTACAGAAAGCCAGTTGGGTGGGGGCTATACAGACCATGGGGGTAGTTGATTCCAAAGTGTATGCAGGAAGCAAAATCTCATGCAAGGATGCGCTCATACGCAAGATTTTGCCAATTTTTTGCTTCTGCGCTTGCGCATGTGCGGAAACAAAGAAATTGCCAAAAATTGCCAAAAATCGGCAAAAGTCTACGGAGAGGGGCGGCATACAAATCCAATAAATAATGATAATGATAATGATGATAATAATAATAATAATAATAATAATAATAATAATAAATCTCACACATGTGAGATTTTTCTTCTTGCTCATGCGCAGAAGCCGAATCTTGCTTGAATCACGCTTGAACGTGCCGGACACGCACACAGCCACGCCAGTCACTAGGAGCGCATTGATAGCACCGGCTGGGGAGCCCTTCACTGCACTCTATCATGAAGTTTCCTGTTTGCACTGGGTAGACTAGGTAGAAGCAACACGAGCTGGCCCCTTATGTTTTCCAGGACAGTCTGCAGACCAGATCCGACCAGGTCCAGCCTGAGGGTCTTGTGTTTGGCACCCCTGGTTTAAGGGCATGCATGCTTATGCAACCATGCTGCTTTTTTTAAAGTTTTATTTTCTCCCAGAAGATTTCAGTTTGTTTTTCAACTAAGTTATGCTTCTAAATTATAAATTTACAGATTACTATAATCTGGGAAAAAATTAATATAAGGTGAAAAAAATTCTGAAGTTACTTATCTTGGTGTGATTTACATCTCAAAACTCTGGAATTTTTACAGGGGTGTGTAGATGATGATATTTATATCATCGATGTGAGCTGCTTCTTAGGATCAAGATATAGGGCTGCAAATATTGAGATGGCCAGCAGATGGCAGGAGAGAAAGTTTATGAAACTCTTGGTTTCCATTTGTTGGTTTATACACCAAATAGGAAGGTTCTATACCAGTGATGGCGAACCTTATTTTCCTCAGGTGCCAAAAGAGAATGGGCGTGCGCTATCACGCATGCATGAGTGCTCACACCCATAATTCAATGCATACGGAGGGTGAAAACAGCTTCCCCCCGTCCCCCGGAGTCCCTCTGGAGTCCCGAAACACCTGTTTCCCACCTTCTGTTGAGCCCAGTAGGCTCGTGTTTTGCCCTCCCAGACTCCAAAGGCTTCTCTGGAGCCGGAGGATGGTAAAAATGCCCTCCCTCATCCCCCTAGAGGCTCTCTGGAAGCCAAAAATGCCCTCCCAGAGCCTCTTGTGTGAGCCAAAAATCAGCTGGCCAGCACACACATGCCCGCTGGAGCTGAGCTAGGGCAATGGCTTGCATGCCAGCAGATATGACTCCACGTGCCACCTGTGGCACCTGTGCCATAGGTTCGCCATCACTGTTCTATACCATGCTGAGTGTTACAGTTGAGATAGAGCTAACTTACTCAGGTGTGGATTATTTTTTCGTGATTACAATCTATAATGTGGATGGAACCATATTATATATGTTGGTGTGCCCAGCTATAGAATGAATTTGTGTGTGATCTTTTACTTTTTAAATAAAATTGTGAAGGCTAACTTTAGGCCATTCAAGTTTTGTATATTTCACACCCCAAAACAGCAGGAAAAATATATTACCAGTTTTCAGCCGCCCTGAGTCTGCGGAGAGGGGCAGCATACAAATCTAATAAATAAATTTATTATTATTATTATTATTATTATTATTATTATTATTATTATTATTTCAGCAGTCAATACCAAAAGGGTTTCTGAGAACCTCCGAAAGAGCAAACTACCATTTCTGTATCATGAGTTGTTCTGCACGATACTAACCAAAACTCAAATCGTACTATAATTTAGAACAATGTGCCATTTTATGCCACATCATCATGTCCTCAGTAAGCAGATGTAGAAATACCAGTGGACCATTAGTGAATGACTGCTATGCTACTAAAAGCCATTAACTCACCTGTTAAACTCACTGTATTGGCATTCTTTAAACGTTCCATACAGTCTTTTTCTTCTTGAATGATTTCCTGTTGCATTCTGCATTCTGGGTGAATACTTTTTACCTGTTGAATAAAAACAAAAGCCGAAACATTAGACTTTTTAGAAAGGACATCAATGCTAGTAGAACCAGCTTGGGGTGGGGGAGACAAACTAGGAAGCTGTTGTTTATATGAGTTAGAATAATTAATAATAATAATAATAATAATAATAATAATAATAATAATAATAAATAATGTATTAGATTTGTATGCCGCCCCACTGACTGAATTAATTCAGTTAGAACAATTAGTCAGTGGAACAACTTGCCTCTAGAAGTTGTAAATGTTACAATACTGAAAGTTTTAAAGAAGAGATGGGATAATCATTTGTTTCAAGAGGTGTAGCGTTTCCTGCGTGAGCAGAAGGTTGGACTAGAAGATCTTCCAACTCTGTTATTCTAGTTCTCCCATGTCTCTTTTTACAAAGATTATGAAAGGCAGTTCTGTATTATTAGATTCCCAGTATAGGTTGGGGTCACACTAGGCTAAAAAAATCTGATTGAATTCTGAATCTCCTTGTTATCATCTTCTGGCTGTTCAGTACTTTGCAGCAAATATGGTAGCTACACATGACAATCAAAATTAATGGTTTAACTATTAATGGTTTAAAGTGTCTAGCTCTGCCTCACACTCAATTTCAAGATCTACAAAAAAGCATCATTAGTAAGATATCTAGAATATGATTATCTATAGTAAGTTCACCTGAGAGCATAGAATTGTTTTAACCAGAAGATAAGGATAACAAAGTTATTAACTAGCTAAAGAGATTTATGCTCTGATTTCTTTCTGATGTAAGATACCAGAGCCTCAAAATTTACAGGTTATGTTAAATTCGATTAAGAAACGTTTTCTCTGCCAAAGTCTTCTGCAGCTTAGAAAAAGCATAAAAGTACTTCATCCATTGCACTAATTTATAAACATGGATTATTTTATGTTGGTTTAGTATGTATTATACAAAACAAGCCTTTACTGTTTGAAACTATTGTTTACAGTCCGTTTTACAGATCTAGCAAATTGTGACTTATTAAATTATGAAAATGTTCATTGGAATTGCTTATCTCAATTGATTTTCATAATTAAATTATGCCTATTATTATTATTATTAATAATAATAATAATAATTTATTTATTAGATTTGTATGCCACCCCTCTCCAAAGGCTCGGGGCAGCTCACAACAACAAAACAGTACAAATCCAATAATTAAAACAATTTAAAACCCTTAATATAAAAAACAATCATACATCTGATACAAACCATCTCATACAAAACAGAAACAGCCCAGGGGAATCAATTTCCCCATGCCTGATGACAGAGATGGGTTTTAAGGAGTTTACAAAAGGGTGGGGGCAATCCTAATCTCCGGGGGAGTTAATCTCCGGGGGAGTTGATTCCAAAGGGTCGGGCCGCCACAGAGAAGGCTCTTCCCCTGGGACCCGCCAGACGGCATTGTTTCATCAATGGGACCCGGAAAAGGCCAACTCTGTGGGACCTAACCGGTCACTGGGATTTGTGCGGCAGAAGGCGGTCCCGAAGATATTCTGGTCCGATGCCATGAAGGGCTATATAGGTCATAACCAACACTTTGAATTGTGACCGGAAACTGATCGGCAACCAATGCAGACTATGGAGTGTTGGTGTAACATGGGCATACCTGGGGAAGCCCATGATTGCTTTTGCAGCTGCATTCTACACGATCTGAAGTTTCAATTATAGTTTGGGAGCACTAGCTTGCAAATAGCCATTATTATTAAAAAGTTTTACATTCTATGTCAAACTGAAATATCTTCAAAATGTTTGGGAAACTAAAATGATTGGTTTTAGTTAGGCTTGGTCCAAGTTATCAACAGGACCATCTCAGAACCCCCAGAGTCAGCCTTCTCTAGGTCCCGTCAGCCAAACAATGCCGACTGATGGGCCCTAGGGGAAGGACCTTCTTTGTGGCTGCTCCAACCCTCTGGAACCAGCTCCTCCCCTTTGAAAATTTACACTGCCCCCACTTTCCTGGCCTTCCGAAAGGCTTTAAAAACTCACTTATGTTGGCAGGCCAGAGGCAGTTGAATTTTAACATTTGCTCCGGCTGTTAATTTTGAGATTGATTGGTGTATATGTATGGTTTTAAATGGGTTTTATATTAACTGGGTTTTTAGATTATTAATATTGGACTTTATATTTAAATTTGCTTTTATATTTTGTACCTTTATATGTTGTAAGCCACCCTGAGTCCTCGGAGAGAGGCGGCATACAAGTCCAATTAAATAAATACACAGATAGTCCTTGACTTGCAGCCACAACTAGGATAAATTCCCATTGTTAAGGAAGGTGGCTGTAACTTAAAGCTGGATTATACTAACTTTTTTTGCCATGGTTGTTAAGCAAATAACTGCAGTTTTCAATTGAATCATGCAGTCCTTAAGTAAAGTGGGCTTTCCCCATTGACTTTGCATGTCAAAAGCCAGCTGGGAAATTTTCAAATGTTGATCCCATCACCCCAGGATGCTGCTGCAAATAATTTGGTTGCCAAATGTCCCAAAATTGATCATGTGACGACGGGGATGCTTCCATGATTGTAAGTGTGAGGACTTATCATAAGACACCTCGGTGCAATTGTAACTTTGAACAATTGCTAATTGAGGATTATGTATAGCTATAGCAATATCAGCTTGATTTCTTAAATTTCAATTGGGAATTCATTAATTCTGAAATTAAAAAAAATATCTGCTTCTAAAAGGAAGCCCCAGAGGAACTATGTCCAATAAAACATGACTTATATACGACTGACATTTGATTTTTTTAGTTAAAAGCCAGTCTCTGAATTGACATGGTTGGCTTCGCATATCATTCTGAAGAACATACCGTACTACCATTATATAGTCAAGATTAAACAAACCAAATAATGACACGGTTGTGCAAACCCATGCATTGTGATTTATTCAATAGTTTGATTAAACATATCCTGTCTTTCACCAAGTGCAAATTTCAGCACCTAAATTTTTGCATAGCTGGATCAAGAGACGCCACTTTGTTGTACGTTGCCGATTCCTAAATTGGAAAATAAAACATCAGATGACAATCAGAGCCCCACAGTTATTTTGAAGTGTCAACCAAAATGTCTCACAGCTTTACATAAAGCTGTGTGTGTGTGTGTGTGTTTGTATGTGAGTGTGTGTGTTTAGGACACATAAAAATGGGCAAAGCACTGGTTATGTGGGCTCAGCCATCAATCTGACCTCTTTAAAATCCCCCTCTGCAGACACCCATATTATAACCATTATAGCCTCATCTGGAATACTAAATAAGCACCCTCTTCCTTCTGGGAAATTGTTTCTTTGAAGGCACAGCTTTGGTGAAAGTCAATCTGGTGTACAGGTTAAAGCACCAAGACAGAAATTGGAAACCGGGAGCTCTAGTCCCACCTTTGGGCACAAAGTCATCTGGGTGGCCCTGGGCCAGCCATTCTCTCTCGGCTCTGGGAAGAAAGCAATGGCAAGCAACTTTCAAAAACATTGCCAAGAAGACTGAAGGGACTTGTGTAGGGAGTACTTAGGAATCAACACTGATTTACAGGCCTAAAAAATAAATAAGAAACAGCAGAGGGACAAATACTGAATTATACCACACATCAGGACAATGTTTTGGCTGCTGCAATTTAAGCCTAGAATGTGATAGAATGCGGTAGAATGAGGTCAGTACACAACAAAATATCTAGAACTGTAGTTTCTAGTCAAGTATGAGAGACACCCAAGTATTTTCTCACTTCCTATCTTTGTCTCAAGTTTGAAAGGATTAAATGCTGCTCTGTAATTATTACTGCAGAGTACAGCAGTTGCAAGCAAGTAGCCAAAGCAACTTCTACTTACAATAACTGAAAAACGTGAGAGGGGTAACTTTTGCAATGTTTTTTTATCTTTCTCCCCATGCCACTGAAGCTCTTCTCAATTCTAGCATTAAACCACAGTAAAGCCTGGCTTTTCAATGCTTTAGATATGTGCTGTAGTTCAAATGAGACATGGCAAGACTGGCAAGACCAATCTTCATAAGCCTTCCACAACTCTGATACCTCAGATTCTCATAATTTCTACACTGTTCTTTGTTCTTTGTGTGGAAGTCAAGGCTTAATCTCTGATAAGTAGGAAGTCCATCTGTATAATCACAGGGAGTATTACTAAATTGTAAATCCCACATTAAGGAGAGGAAAGGATAAGGAAGTTTGAAATCTCTTTTAATGTAAAAATTATCTTAGTCTAAATCAGAGCTACTGTAAAAACCTAGATGAACACTAGATGACAACAAAGAACCAGACTTTACTCATTGTTGGCCCAATCAAAGAACTTTATTACTTCAAACTATAACACCTTGCCAAAACTTTGGGGGTTTTAACCTTTCTGTTCAAAACTTGAACCAAATAATTCCATATTCAAAAACTTGCACTTATACATAGTTTAACCTAAGTTATCAAATTATTCTGTTTCCTAGGTCCAAGCAACACATAAGCTAACAAAATAGTCTTTTGTAACAACCCAATCGGCTACAAAAACTTTACTGCCAAATAAGTGAAATTTAGCATATTATCTAAATACTTCAGGATTTCCAATTGACTGATTAAGGATGTTACACCTACAAAACCAGTCGTTAATTTCTACACAGTTGTCCTTCAGCATAAAAACCTTTTCCTTAGAAAAATTAAAATATAGAATTCTGTAAACCGCAAAGACAACTATCAATCAGATAAACTTTAAAGCTGATTTTTTTTTAAAAAAAATGCTAAGATTAAAAAAAACCAGAAGCTTGTTAAAAATAATTAGATGTATACAGAAGAATGTTGTAGGGGTGGAAACACTGGTGTTAGCTTAAGAAATGATCCAACTTACGGTAATTTTGGATTTGCTATAGCAGTGATGGTGAACCTTTTTTCCCTCGGGTGCCAAAAGCAAGCGTGCACGTGCTATTGCATGCACATGCATGCTCACACCCATAATTCAATGCACCCCAAGCCCAGGTGCATGTGTGCATGTCCCCTGCTCCCTCATTTTCCGACTTCTGATGGACCCCATAGACTCCTGGAGCCTGAGGAGGGTGAAAATGACCTCTCCCCACTGGAGGCCCTCCGGAGGCAGAAAACACTCTCCCAGAGCCTCTGCGCCAGCCAAAAATCAGCTGACTTGCATGCACATGTGCACTGGAGCTGAGCTAGGGTAACAGCTCACGTGCCAGCACATATGGCTCCATGTGCCACTTGTGGCATGCATGCCATAGGTTCACCATCATAGTGCTATAGCAATGCAAACTGCAAAAGATAGAGGTTTCTTTTTGCAAAAGTGAAACTTTCTGTTTTTTAACAATCTTTTTCCTCATTTCTCTGTTGAAACTTCAGGTACTTTAGAAAATCATTTCAGAGCAATGTTGGCTTTCTAAGAAGAATAAATTTTGTCTACTTCTCCCTCTTCAATAAAAGAGGAGCAACTGTGAATTGCCCAATTTGCTTGCAGTCTATTTTTTTTTCTGTTTTCGCTTTGTTTGGACTGAAAAATGAAAAGATTTTGTTTACTCCAGTGGGATGGAACAATTTTTCATTTTTATTACTGAATAAAATCCAGAGATGTTCTGGATTTATTGGTCTTTTATTAAGATGACTAAGCTCTAAAACTTCAGTTAACCTTATTTTGGGTGGTACTTCACACATATAACCATTAAAAAAGTACACCTCTTACATACCCACGTAACACAACTACAACACAACTACTGTATTCGTTTGTTAAATAATCATCATCAACTTGTCCACAGAGCTCAGACACATCTCAGTAAACTGTTTCAAACACCAAATTATCAATTTACAGAGGTTAACAACAATTGTACCAATTTATCAAATACCTATCAAGTAGCTCTTTGCTTGAATGTGAAAACATGTCTAAGCACCATATACTTAGATAACTGAAAACATACAAAAATTAGATTTACCACAAAATCTCATGAAGCAATTGTAGTATGAAATTGAATTACATTTGCATCATTTTCATTCTTTTTGTAAAAAAAATCCTTTTTGAAAAATGCTGCAAAATTTGTTTATTTGTTTGTTTTTGTTTGTGGTGCAATAGCATTTCAGTGCATACCTATCAGATTATTTAACCATGCCTGGGCTATATTAAAAAGCTAAGCCGTTTTGAGTCTGGTTGATGGTTGGATGGGAAAAAGTCTGGAAGTTAGGGGAAGTTAAAAAAATAATCTTGGAAGTTCAAGAAGAGAATAGTAAGCCACTGCATACTGCAACCAATAAAGCTAGAAGGACCTTTCTATGAAGTCATCAAGTCAAGTCTGACTCAAAAGAGTCAAACTTTAGCTTTAGCTTTATAGAATGTTAGTAAGCAAAACTTAATGGAATTTATGTATCATACACTACACAAATAAGGGAATACACAACAGCCAAAATGTTTGTATAAAATTTAATGATAAACATTGATGTAATGTAATTTTTCTAAGGCCACTTCATAATCTCTCTAAATTTATGACAATTAATATCATAGAATGAGGATATCGTGATACAAACCAACTGGCAGGAAAGACTATTTCCTTGCAATTAGAAAACTATACCAAGAAAAAAATTTCATTGTTGTTTCTGCTTTCAGAAACAACACAGGGGGGGACACAGGACATAAAACAGGACTACCCAAAGACATTTGACTGTGGCTTCATAATTCTCAAAATCTTGATAGAGAGGTTGAAGCTGAGCCCCCAAAATTTGATAAGCTTCTTCCTTCTTCTAATAAATTATTATAAAAGTTGTTAATTATTTGAGATGTCTTCACTCTGGCTAATGGCAGGAATGAACCTTGTATTTTTTCCATATATAAGATTAGGTCAATGAATCCTAATACTTCATTCTGTTGCAGGTCCAAACTCCACTTAAGCCTACTTTGGTTAATTAAACTAGGTAACGAACAATGGAAAAAGAGAATCCAATTGATTTATCCAGAAAACACACATCTTTTTTCTCTAGCGTAGTCTTCTTTTCCTTGATATTTTGCATCTTTTAAAATGCTTCAGCCCTGTTTTAAAATTCATTAGTGCTTACAACTTCATACCACAAATGCACCAAAATGTACACATACACACAAAAAAAGTCAAGTTGACCATTAAAGTGGATAGAATTATGCCTTATAGTACAGAATTTTAACTTCAACCATAAAAGAAAGAACAGTTGTGAAAAACTCCACCCTCTTGCCTTTCTTTCCTGTTATATTTCTGAGCTCAAAACATTTGTGGCTTTAAATGATCCAGAAAGCTGGTGCATGTGTGGGATTTAAAACTCCTTGAAATAGGGCATCCTGTTGTTTATAGCAATTTCACTAGCATCAATTAAAACTGAATCAGCTTTTTTTAAGGGAGTTACAGTAGATACTGCATCTGCTGAAATCTCAAGGCACCTTAAAACAAATACTTTACTAAATTCATTTTTAGTCCAATTCCCCATAAGACATTCAAACTTAGCTGACTTTTAATGCTGTGCTGAGATTTAAGAGTAGCCCATTAGTATAACCGAACCCTCAAACCAGGACTCTGCAAATGGGCCTGGGCATCACCCCCAGCCTGAAATAAAAGTGAATAATGGGAATTGTAATCCAGCGCAGCCCGAAGAGGCTCCTTTGCTCCTTAAAAAACCCCAACAGGATAGAAGAATAAACAACAATTCTAAAAAGTGAGAACTATTAGCGTTAATAACAGGAACTATTGTGTGTGTGCTTAGTATCACATACTAAGCAGATGCGATTGGAGAGGTGGGAATTAATTCATACCCACATTAAGGGGGGTGACCCAAGCCGCAGAATCAGCCCCAGAAACGGAGGACAAAATAGGAGCCAACGCGTTTTCTTCCCCCTGCCCCCATATAGGCTTCCTTGCAAAAGAAGAACAGAAGGCAAGACCCGGGGCGCCCCTCTCCATCCCTGAGGCACTGCTGAAAGGGTCTCGGATTAGAACCCAACGCTCCCTTTTCCTTCAGAAGCCGCAGGAAAGGAGCTCTGCACACGCCCCGGAGCTCAGGATTCCTACTCACCGGCCCCAGTGTCCACCAGCAGGTCGAGAAGAGCAGCAGCAGCGAGAGCTGCATCCCGTCCCAGCTTTTCGGGACTCTCGGCGACCTTCCTTAGCGCGGGCAGCCTCCCGCAGCCAGGGCATGCGGTGGTCGGGCCGGCGCTGCCCCTCTGCAGCCGCGCGCTTTTGCCACGGGGCTCAATTCCCCCTCCCCGCGTGAAGTCTTCGGCTGGACGGACCAAGAGCCGCGTCGCCTCGCCCACCCGTCCGCCCACTCTGGGTCCGCCGCACTCCCGCCGCGTGTTGTTGCGCGCTCTCCGGACTCCACCTCTCCCCCTCCTCTCCGGGTCCTCCTTTGGGAGTTGCGACTTAATTGCTCCGCGAGTTACTTGTCTCCCCGACCCACCCGCCGCCAAAGGTGGGCGGGAGGGACCGGGGTGCAAAGGCAACCGTTCCCACCCAGTCCATTAGAAGGACGTTAAGTTCTGTAGCAGTCCAGGATGCCCTGAGTAGGGACGGGGAAAGCCGTATTCCAGCGCTTGGGGTGAGATAATGGCGCGTTATCTCTCTTTCAGTAACTTCGTCTGGATTTAAAGAACTAAAGAGCAGGAGCTGCGTTGAATGAGGGAAGGGGGAATTTTTTACTTTTTGTTTTAAAAATACCCCAAAGTCAATAGTTTGAAAATTATAACTGGATGAAGAAGACCTGCCATAAGATTGTACTATCCATGAGTGTGCAAGTTTTGGGTATTCTCCAGAGCCATTAAAAGATAGAGGATCAAGGAGAAAAGGCCAAAATGTAGGCCAGAGGCTAGAGAGAGTGGAATGGACACTATGGTCAGTGATGGGCTCCTACGGGTATGGTCAGGTATGCAGAACCTGTAGAAAAAAAATTGATTCCCCCCCCCTTTTTCCCCTTCTGGGCTCTGTGTATGTCTTTCCTATCGCAGTAAATGAGATTGTGTAACTTCAGAAGAGCTCTCTCTCTCTGTGTGTACATACACATAGTTTTATAATGTTTAGATAATGTACAGTATATTTTTATGTGCCTGTGTGTAATATGTATGTACACATATGGAAAATATATATACAGAATTAAATAGTATATTTTGGATGTTCAGTAATAGTAAATAGATAGGGAAATTGTATCTCTTTGAGGAGAGGCCAGGTACCCTAACCCAAACCAAGGTCAAGTTGGACACTTTTAAGCCAGTCACATGATCTTTAAGCCCCTGCACATGGTCAAGCCACTTCCACCTGGTTACAGGACTGGCAAGCCACACCCATAAAATAAGCCACTCCCACAGCATGGTAGTAAAAATTTTTGCAGCCCTTCATTGACTATGGTGGACTGTCATCTTCACTTTCCAAGGGCAACTTGGAGGTCATCTCAACGTTGGAGTTTATCTGTTGTCCAAATGCTTGAGAAATGGAATAACCTCCCTCCTGTTCACATGTCTGAACAAGGCATCTCTGATGCTAACAAATAGTTGACACCTCTCCCCAGTATTTTATAGAGCTTTGATACAGAAAAACATTTCCAAAATGCAGTGGCCAATGGCTCAAATATGAGCGCTTTGAACATTTGAAATGAAGTTAGATGACCAAAATAATCCAAACGTTGACCACTGGGAACAAAAAATAAACCAACCATACACCAAAACCTGTATAAATATGGGGGGGGGGGGAAGCCAACATTTTAATTTATAAGCAATTCATTCCAGTGAAATACTAACTGATCTGGAAAATTTGTTATTGATTATTTTGCTATTTAATAAAGACATGATTGTCTTCAGCTATTCATCCTACAATATCGCAGGCATTGCTTATGGATTCCCTCTAGATGTGTAGCATTGTGACCCAAGCAATTCTCAATCATCTCCCAAGACATCTATTGATGGCAGATGAGAAAGGAGAGTTGCTTTTAATGTGCACAACTGATTCATACTAAAAAAAAAAAAGATGCAACTCATGAAAGATATATCCAAAATAAATATGGCACATATTATTATTATTATTGATCAATATGCATAAATATTTGAAAGCGATATGGCAGAAGTACTGTAGAACTATTCATGTTCCATCTACCCAAGAGAAGAATTTTGCAATTCTGCAAAGAAGGAAGGAACCTCCAGTGTTGCTAAACATTGTGAGAGATCCTGGATGGATCCCAGATTTCTGCATTTGTCTGTCTGTCTGTCTGTCTGTCTGTCTGTCTGTCTGTCTGTCTGTCTGTCTGTCTGTCTGTCTGTCTATCTATCTATCTATCTATCTATCTATCTATCTATCTATCTATCTATCTATCTATCTATCTATCTATCGGATTTATATGCTGCCCCTCTCCGAGACCTCAGGGCAACATTGTCTGAATGATCATAAATTGCCATTCCTTTTTTATATTACTTTATAATTTACTGTCCAAGATCAAGAATTAGCACACAAAGCTATCGCCTATTTCTGCTTCTGTTCTCAAGCTGCACCAAAGAGTTGGAGATTACAGTGTTCCCTTGATTTTCGCGGGGGATGCGTTCCGAGACCGCCTGCGAAAGTCGAATTTCCGTGAAATAGAGGTGCAGAAATAAATACACCATTTTTGGCTATGAACAGTATCACAAGCCTTCCCTTAACACTTTAAACCCCTAAATTGCAATTTCCCATTCCTTTAGCAACTATTTAGATCATTACTAACCATGTTTATTTATTAGTTTATTTTAAAAAAATTATTAAAGGCAAATTAAAGTTTGGTGATGACATATGACGTCATCAGGCGGGAAAAACCGTGGTATAGGGAAAAAACCCTTGAAGTATTTTTTAATTAATATTTTTGAAAAACCGTGGTATAGACTTTTCGCGAAGTTCGAACCCGTGGTATAGACTTTTCGCGAAGTTCGAACCTGCGAAAATCAAGGGAACACTGTATTGAGAAGTTACTACTGCTGAGTAACAAGAAGTCTCAAAGAAATCAGAAGAGAAAAGATAAACACTAATCCTTAGAACACCATCCATCTAGAGTAAGACCAGCATTGGCACCTATTTGGCATTCCTGGCCAATAATTCCCAATAATTCAAAAGCTTGGCAAAGACTGTTCTGTCAAGACAGTTGTTGTGGTTTAGGTGACAAAAATCAGGAGTGTGGTTGGTTTTTCTTAGGAAGCCTGGTGTCTTTTATGTACAGTATTTAGAAATACTGATTGTATAAGGTAAGAAGACAGACATCATGAAACCAGTTTATTTGCTATTATTCTCTTTATAAATAACTCAAGATGACCCCTAGTCAGGTGGGTTGGATTGAGAGAAAGTGACTGGTCCAAAGTTACCCAGATGCTTTCCATGTCTAACACGGGACTAGAACTCATAGTCTCCCAATTTCTAGCCTGATGCCTTAACTACTAGTGACTAGACCAAACTGGCTCTTTATCTATTAGCTACCAGTTAATATAGTTCCAATATTGAAATGATGGGATGGACCACATTGCTTTTTGTGTATGTTTATATTTTGAGCGATACATATAAATGATCAGAAGTATTTCAATATCCTATATAACTTGGTGCATCTTTTAAATCAGATTATATTTCTCTTTGATATATTCTTGTGGGATAAAAGTAGAGAACTTGGAAGAATGTTGCATCGAAGGGTTCCTTTTAATTTCCTAGATATAATTCATTTTATTTCTTCCCAGGTTTGTTTTGGATAGTGAGATGGGGAAGGATGGATGGATGGATGGATGGATGGATGGATGGATGGATGGATGGATGGAAGGAAGGAAGGAAGGAAGGAAGGGAGATCCCCAACGTATTTAATGATCTATTCAACCAGTAACTAATAATTATCACATTCATTAATAATGAATTAATGTTGATTATTATTTTAAAGTTGATGGCGTGGTGGTTCAGCAGTTAAGATCCTGAACTTGTCAGTTGGAAAGATGGCAACCAGGTTCAAGATCCAAGCAACACATAATGGGTGAGTTCCATTGCAGTAGATATAGTAGATACCATAGATATCACTTGAATGGGAAGGTAAGAGTGCTCCATGACATTATGTTGGCCACATGACCGCAGAAATGTCTTTAGGCAGCACTGATTTAATGGCCTTGAAATGGAGATAGGCACTGCCCCCTTTAATTGACAACTACTAGTGATGCAAAATCTGCAAAAACTTCTTTACTTTATTACCTTATAATTTTAAAGTAACTTGTTTGATTATGCCTTGTTATCTATTAAAAGATTGGATTGAGGATTTTTATATGGGGTTATCTTAGTCGGGTCATACTAGGGTTTTATAATTATTGTATATTTTACTTCTTTTTTATTGTGCTATTGTATTGTATTGTTTTTATTGTAAGCCACTCTGAGTCCTACAGGATTGGGCAGCATAGAAGTCAAATAAATTAAATTAAATGACAGACTACTGATTGTCATCTCCAGTTCACCTCTCAAGTAACTCAGATATCTGATTAATATGTCTCTGCCAATAACACCTCATTTTCTCAGGCCCTTGTTAGCAGATTCATACAACACAACTACTCAACTTTGAGGCAATTCCTCACAAGACATAACACCAACATGGGAACCAGACCCTGCAATAAAGTCACAAGTCTAATGTTCCTCCACATCTACGCAAATATTGCAATTATAAGCAAGACAACCAATAAGCACACATTCAAAATTACAGGTGTCTTCACATGTTCTTCTAGCCATCTCCCTCTGGATTCTACTTAGGAAAAATCTCACAAAGCCAAGAAAAGAAAAAGTGACTATACTACTTTGGGAAAACAGGAGCATATCAGTATTGGTACTATTGAATTGTCTTTCCAGGGGTCAAATATTGTTGGACTCCACGTTTATCAAACAGTTTGACACTATGTCAGAACCAACACAATGGATTTTCAACACATTACAATTGTTAATTGACAAGGTGCTTATCTTGTTGGTCATGACCTTGTTAGTCATGACCATGGTACTTATCATGTTGGTCATGACCTTTAAAGCCCTACATGGCATTGGACCAGAGTACCTCCGGAACCGCCTGCTACCGCACGAATCCCAGCGGCTGATAAGGTCCCACAGAGTTGGCCTTCTCCGCGTCCCGTCGACTAAACAATGTCGTCTGGCGGGCCCCAGGGGAAGAGCCTTCTCTGTGGCGGCCCCGGCCCTCTGGAATCAACTCCCCCCGGAGATTAGAACTGCTCCCACCCTCCTTGTCTTCCGTAAACTACTTAAGATCCACCTATACCGCCAGGCATGGGGGATTTGAGACACCTTTCCCCCAGGCTTATTATAATTTATGTTTGGTATGTATGTGCTGTTTGGTTTTTAATTATGATAGGGTTTTTAGTTTTTTTAAATATTAGATTTGTGCCAGTATAATATTGTTTTTATCGTTGTTGTGAGCCGCCCCGAGTCTTCGGAGAGGGGCGGCATACAAATCTAATAAATTATTATTATTATTATTATTATTATTATTATTATTATTATTTCTCACTTGTATCCTTCATCTGCATAACCAACCTATTTTCCCTCCCTTTCTTCTTCCTTGTTCTTCCCTTCTATTTCACCCCATTTAAATCCCACATTCTGTGGGATTAAATTTAGACATTCTGCATCTCCAATAAAATAAACTCACAAAAAGCTTATAGGAAAAATGTGTTAGTCAGAAAAAAATGCTACCAGATTCTTTCTGTCTTTTGAGCAGAGATCAACATCTGGAACAAAAATTCTGATATATACAATGACACCCTAAACCAGCATGGCTGTGTGGCATTATGAAGAGAAGAGCAGAGAACTCATCGCCTGGTGCTTTCTATCCATATTTCAAACTGGGGACTGATTTAGAAACTTCTTAGCACACAGCATCCAGTGGTGATTCTTTCTTTCTTCCTTCCTTTCTTTTTTTTCCTGCACATTTCAAACAGCTGAGTCACCTTTATGACTAAGTAACTGGACTAGAAACCTCAAGTCCTTGCCAAATTCTTCGCCATTATCATTCTTCTCCATCCAACACTTGCATTCAGCTACTGCTGTTTAATCACATAAAGGGAAACGAGACAGAGAGGAGACAAAGTATGGTTCAGGTACAATCATTCCAAATATTTGGCTTATTTTGTAACTAGTTGACTGTTTCAGAATGTTGCTTTTATCCAAGACTTTTCATGTTTTTAATACCTGAGTTCAGACAATAGTCCAAGAGACAAAATCAAAACGATATGTGAACCTAGCCTTAAATTTCCTTTTGAACAGATTTCCCATCTCATTTTAGGGTACCCCATGAAAAGTACTAGAGCCATTGAGACTTAAATCCATCAGACAATAGCTAGTGCCCAGGATCCTGCCCATCCTGGTCGTAACCAGTAACGGGCAGCCAAAATTTTAACTGCCACAATGTGTGTGTGGTTTATTTTGTGGGTGTGGCTTAATGGTCACGTGATTGGGTAGGAGTGGCTTGCCGGCCATGTGATAAGGTGGGTGGCTTGAACAATCATCATCGTCCTTGGCTTACAACCTTACCAGTGTCGCTCACTGAGGTGACAATTTGCTTCACGTTTCTCGCGCTCTCCTTCCTGGGTCGCCCCCACCTCAGGCTGGGTAGCTAGGTGAACGGGTACTGCCAGAAGCATAAATGTTGCCAGTGCCGCGTGAGGCTGGAGGGGAGCTGGGTAGGAGAGAGGGAAACTCATCCGAGGCCAGGAAGGAGGAAAGAGGAAAAAAGCAAGGAGCGCAGATGCAACAGCAGAGAAAAAAAGGAGAGCCAAGCCGAGACCAGTAATCCAGGAAGTGACAGCTGCCAATCAGCTGGAGCTGTGCACGCATCTTCATTTCCACCAGTGGAACCATGTTCCACCCCATCCTGCCTGCTGCCCACCCCTGGTCATAACTCATAACTCATAAGTTGTAAATCTGCTTACCCATAGGACTAACCTGATTTTACTACCTTTTTTGGGATGGTTGTTAAGCGAATCACTGGAGTTCTTAAGCAAATCCATAGTCATCAGGCTATTAACCAAACAGACATTAATCAAACCAATGGTTTGCCCTGGGTACAGTTTTTTCAGTGTTCAAAATTAAATGCCTATTTTT
Organism: Erythrolamprus reginae; assembly: GCF_031021105.1. Taxonomy (NCBI): domain Eukaryota; kingdom Metazoa; phylum Chordata; class Lepidosauria; order Squamata; family Dipsadidae; genus Erythrolamprus; species Erythrolamprus reginae. The sequence goes on from NC_091963.1 coordinate 13,705,989, forward strand.
GGCAAAAAAAAAAATCATAAAACTAAGAAATGTGATTGCAGGATGCAGCAAATGGCTTCAAATGCAGTTCACTTACTAACTGGCTAAAGTGCAGCACATGTGACTGTGTTTCGGTGTGTGTGACTGCTAGAACTTTGAATCCGGGTCATAAGTACCTCCAGGAAATTCCACCATGACTTTGAGTGGTTGCTAAAGGATCAGTCGTAAATTGAGAACTATCTGTATGGCATCAGTCCTATAACACAAGAAGACTCGTATAAATCACCATAAACAGCCCATAATATGCACCCAATGCCCTTTCATTTCCCACCTTGTTTTCAAGAGGACAGGAAAGGTTGGTTCCTTAGTATCAAAATAAGGTGTCTAGAGAATTATATAATAGAATAATACCCTGTTTCCCCCAAAATAAGATATCCCCCTGGTAATAAACCCAATTGGGCTTTTGAATGCATGGCAATAAGACCTAGTGCTTAATTCAGGGTTCAAAAAAAAATATAAGATAGGATCTTATTTTCAGGAGAACATGATAGAGTTGGAAGGGACTTTCTAGTCCATTTCCCTGCTCATTTCTACTCCAAGGGAGAAGAAGAAAACACATATATTATGTTGCGAGTTAAACTTTGCGCACAAAGCATGCATAGTTTTATAAATAAAAATCTAAATTGTTATAGTTTTACAACATTTACAACTTAAAATAGCCATTTAATTAATTTTTAAAGCAATGGCATTGAAAAAAAGTTACTTATGGCTGGTTTTTTTTTACAGTTGTAGCATCCCCATAATCAGGTGATAAAAATTCAAACACTTGGCAATTGGTTCATATTTATGACCGTTGCTGTGTCTTCACATCTCGTTTTGTGACTTTTTGAAAAGCAAAGTCAATGGGAGAACCAGATTCACTTAACAATCATGTTACTAACTTATCAACTGCAGTGATTTACTTAACAACTGTGGCAAGAAAGTTCATAAAATGGGGCAAAACTCACTTAACAAATGTTTTGCTTAACAACATAATGGAGGGCAGATGCTAATTGAAGACAAAAGAGGAGAAAAGTATGTAGGAATAATGGAGAGTGGGGTAGGGAGAACGGAGGGCAGAGGCTCATTGAAGAAAAAGGAGAAAAGTATGTATCATCTTTTTTTATTCAATGAGCATCTGCCCTCCGTTATCCCCACCCCACTCTCCATTATTCCTACATACTTTTCTCCTCTTTTTTCTTTTTCGTAAAAATAAATAAAAAATATTTTTATGTGAAAGGACCGCCCTTTGCTTGCAGCGCCGCTGCGGCGTCCTTTTTCGTAAAAATAACAATGTTTATTTTTACGTGAAGACCTCCCTTTGAAGGAGCTGGGGAATTCCTCCCACAAAGAGATTCCAGGGGCGGAGCTTTGATGTCACCGGCAGGTTGCTAAGGATGCCAAGGTGATCACTTCCTGGATTCCATGGAATCCAGGAAGTGATCACCTTGGCGTCCTTAGCAACCTGCCGGTGATGTCAAAACTCCGCCCTCGGAATCTCTTCGTGGGAGGGATTCCCCGTTCGGGTTCAAGTTCGGGTTCAGTTCGGGTTTGGCTGAATTTTGCGTAAAGTTCGTCCAAACTTGCCGAACCCGAACACCGTTGGGTTTGCCCATCACTATTAAATACTTCACTGCAGGAAATGCTATCCACTAATCCTAACACAAACTTTAAATAACAAATGTTAAAGACAAATTAATCCACTGCATTGGTACCAGACTACTCATCTCAGAGAGGATTTCAACTTTTTTAAATTATATACTTTGGGGGTGGGGGGCTGCCCTGAATGTATACATATAAAATTTGGTCTGTATTTTTGCTAACTTCTAGATCCAACATCACCTCAGTTATACTACAAACTTGTGTATGCCTCTAAATCAGTGGAATTTTAATCTTGTTTATAATCAGACAGAACCATGATTAGATTAATCATGTGAATAATTGCACTAGTAAATATTGCACTAGTGAATAAAGTAATGGTTTAGAAAGCTTAGCAATGTAATAGTTTAGAAAACTTAGTGCAGATGTGGTTTAATCTGTTCTGATTTAGGATAAGGGATCTTCACCAATAGTGGATTTCACTTATCTTTGCAACTAGTTCGGAAATGGAATAGTAGTGGGTTATAAATCCCATCACTACTGGTTCGCTCGTGCACATATGCACCTCTGCGCTTGTGCAGAAGGATCCGGGGGGCGGGGGGCGGAGCCTTCCGCTGCCGCTTCTATTGGTTTGCCGAACTGGGAGCAACCCAGTGTTGGAATGGGAGTGTGTAAGTGCGTCCGGGCACTTCTGTGCAAGAACAGAGCATTTTTTTATGGCATCCAGGTGGCTGGGCCACTACTACCAGTTCAGCTGAAATGGTATAAACCGGTAGCAACCCACCAATGATCTTAACACATCCCTCCCACCAAAAAATCCACACATTTATTTTTCTTCATATTTAATGGGGTCCTGGAAGATATTGGGTGAATAATATTGTATATTTGGGTGTTTGTATATCAATTCAATTGTTCTATTTATTCTCTGCTTGGGTGGTCTCCATTTAAGGTACAACAAAATATTAAATAAGAGAGCAAGACTTGATAATAGTATATGCTGCAAAAAAATAAGGAATTAATGGAACCCTTATAATATTCTGGCTGTATCTTTAGCTGCAAATAAACTGTGCTGAATGAGAGAGAGCGAGGGTACTTTAAATAATAAGTAATACGAATCAGTCTTGCATACAGATTACAACAATACTGTTGACTATTGATTTAATGGAAAGCATTATTTAAACACAGTGATTTATGACTCCATTAAATAAGATAGAAAAGGGAGCCCTTTTTTCACTTAGTAGATAATGTGAAATACAGATGACAGTGCTGAGCTTTGGCAACATATTTTTAGGACTTCTCTTCATTCTGGAATCAAGGCTTTTGTTGATTAATAGTGTCACACTTTATTTAAACACATCATTTTGAATGATTTCTCTTAATTCTGTGCATGGAACAGAAAAAACAAATAAGATTTATTTTTGTTTAACTTTCCTAAGACAGTAAAAATCAGCTTCTGTATTCTCAAAGACGGAGGCCGGCTATTTTAGTCTTTATCTTCACAGAATGCTATTGTGTGACAATTTGCAACTTGGAAAGTTCAGAATTAGGCTCACACTTCGAAATGAATTCTGAGAAATTTAGCACATGGAGAACATAGGCAATAACGTCAGCTACTGAGAGGAATATTTGAGATTCATTTAGAAGCTTGAAATTTATTAAAATATCAGTTTCTTCAAAACCTATTCAGATTTTGAACCTAGTCTTGTAATGGATTAGTAGAAGGATGTACCATTGCCTGACATTATGTTTTATTAGATGGAATCATTCGTTTGCAAAGTTCAGCAGAAGAAATGGCACAAATGACAACTAAGAAATCAAACAAGCTGAAAACTAAAAAACTAAAAAGAAGAAAAGATTTAAAAAATGGGCAAAATCTTAGGATGAATCTTTTTGCAGACTTGAAAACACATACATTGCTCCTATATTTATTTGCATTATTTTAATAAGAAATAAACAAAAAGGAAATTGAAAGATGTAAGCCAATAATCTTGTTTCTATATTTAGAGGCGGTCCCTCTTTGCCCCATTTATTTTCTTACTTGACTTTTTACTATTTGGGTAGTAGTAATAATAATAATAATAATAATAATCATCATCATCATCATCTACGGAAAGGGGTGGCATACAAATCAAATCAAATAAATAAATAAATAAATAAATAAATAATCCCCACTGATGGGTAAGCCTTGTCTTGGTAGTGGGGCTTGTGTGCTTCAATGAAGCTGAGAGCTGTGCTGGCAGTAGTGTAAACTACTGGTAGATCTAACCTTGCTGGAGTGGTCAAAGCAGAGGAGCCAGACTAAATGTACCTAACCCATTTAAACTAATGGAGAGACAAAACAAAAAGAAGTCTATACTGGCTCGGTTGTCGCCCAGGATAAAAAGGACCGTGGTGTGTGCTGTGGAACCTGGGCAGCCATCGACAAATGAGCTACAGGAACAAAACAAACAAAGCTTACAAATAAAAAAGCGGCAGAAATTCTCAATGTCAGAGAATCGCACAATCATGAAGTGTTATTACAACTCGGAGCCTGAAAAACATAAATATCAAAGACGGATGTACCAATTATGGAAACAAGAATATGCAGAATCAAAAATAACGGAACTTCAACTGGCCGATCAGCGACGACTCATAACCAGGAACCAAATGTTCAGGGAAGTCGAATTAGAAGAAATACAGAAAATTTGCAAAATAGAAACACCAAAATCTGATCTGGCACCAGTAGAAGTTCCAATAAGATCTGGAGTCACTGCACAACTGGAACCTGATGAAAACTTGGAAAGACAGCAAGAAGCTGCAGATGAGATACTTGGCACTATGACTCAAAGGCAGCAAGAACTGAAGGACTAAATACTTGCTCATGCAGGGTCCAATGCCGAGCGAAAGAGACTGCCAACCTTAAAAAACATAAGCAAGAAACGACTTGTCCCACTGATGGAAGATATTAACTCTGCACTTGCAACTATCAATGTAACTTCAATTGAAGAATTGAATCAGCTTGCCTACAGTACAGCTGTGATAGTAACTGAAGAACTAGGGTTACTGCAACAGAAACCAATTGGAAAACCAACTGGAAAACCAAAATAGAAAATCCGACTAGAACTGAAAATCAAAAGCTTGAGATCAGATGCAAGTAACTTGAAGAACATTAAGGAGCAGAAACTGAACAATCAGAAGATCAAAGACTATTTGACAAAAAAGTATTGGCTTAGTACAAGAAAGATCGAGGAAGCTCTGGAAATTGTAAAGCAGCAGATAACAGCAACAGCCAGGAAAATTGACTGATATGAAGCTAGGATCACCCAGTACAGGCAGAATCAAACATTTCAATCCAACCAGAGGCAGTTCTACCAGAACCTGCATCAGCAAACAGATAAGAAAATCGAAAAGCCAGAGGTGAAAATAACAACAAAGTTCTGGAAAGATCTCTGGCAGGTTGAAAAGGACTATAACAGGACTGCTGGAGTTTGAGAAGGAATTCTCAGGGAGCAATATGCAGTAACTGGAGATAACACCTGAAATGATTGCAGAAAGAGTGAAGAGGGTAAAGAACTGGACATCCCCTGGCACTGATCAGGTGCATGGTTTTTGGCTGAAATACCTGACCAGCATGCATGCAAAAATGGCTGAATTGTTCAACAAAATGCTGCAGACAGGAAATCTCAGTGAATGGCTTACAACTGGCAGAACATATTTAATACAGAAAGACGCAGCGAAAGGAGCCATACCAGGAAACTACAGGCCAATAACATGTTTGCCGACCATGCTCAAACTGCTGACAGGTATCATAGCTGACAGAATTCAGGACTACCTAGAAGAAAATGACATCATGTCAGTGGAGCAAAAGGGCAATAAAAGACGAAGCAGAGGTACGAAAGACCAGCTCCTAATTGATAAAATGATTTCGGAGAACTGTAAGAACAGGAAAACAAACCTATACATGACTTGGATTGACTACAAGAAAGCCTTTGACTCATTGCCACACAGCTGGATCATAAAATCCCTGGAAGTCATTGGAGTCAATGAAAACATCAGGAAATTCATAGAAAAGGAGATGAAATATTGGAAGACTGAGCTTTTTGTTAGGAATGAATGATCAACATCAGAAGAGGCATCTTCCAGGGGGACTCTTTGTCCCAATTGCTATTCATCATCGCTATAATCCCGCTGTCACTCATCCTACAGAAAACAAACCTAGGCTACCAAACTGCTAGGAATTCACCAAAAATTTCAAACCTGCTGTATATGGATGATCTGAAGTTGTACGGAAAATCAGAAACTGAGATACAGTCACTAACCAACACTGAGAATCTTCAGCAATGACATCAGCATGGAGTTTGGCCTGGATAAATGTGCCACAGTGGCACTGAAAAAGGGGAAAATCACTGAAAGTGAGGGCATTGAAATGCCAAATGGTCAAACCATCAAGTGCCACCAGCCAGAAGCGTACAGATACTTGGGCATCATGCAGTTGGATAATATCAAGCATGGCCATGTGAAAACTGTGATCAGCAAAGAGTACATCCAGAGGACAGAAAAATTTTGAAGAGCAAACTGAATGGTGGCAACACTATCAAGGCTATAAATACTTGGGCCATTCCTGTCATTAGATACACAGCTGGCATATTGAATTGGACTCAAGCAGAGATGGACAACTTGGACAGGAAAACCAGAAAATTAATGATGATCCATCATGCACTACACCCCCACAGTGATGTTGACAGGCTGTATTTACCAAGGAAAATAGGCGGCAGAGAACTTTTGCAAGTGAAGCAGACAGTGGAAGAAGAGAAGCATGCATTAGCTGACTATGTGAAGGAGAGCAGAGTCAGCGTTGATGGAGGTCGACAATAGGAAGCTTCTCAAGGTGATGAAATACGAAATCCAGCATAGTGATCTCATTTGCTGTGTTGTATTGACAGCTGTGGCGAGGGGGGCGTTTGCCCAGGTTCGCCTGGTGCACCAGTTGCGGCCCTATCTGGACCGGGACTCATTGCTCACAGTCACTCATGCCCTCATCACCTCGAGGTTCGACTACTGTAACGCTCTCTACATGGGGCTACCTTTGAAAAGTGTTCGGAAACTTCAGATCGTGCAGAACGCAGCTGCGAGAGCAGTCATGGGCTTACCTAGGTATGCCCATGTTTCACCATCACTCCACAGTCTGCATTGGCTGCCGATCAATTTCCGGTCACAATTCAAAGTGTTGGTTATGACCTTTAATGCCCTTCATGGCATTGGGCCAGAATATCTCAGAGACCGCCTCCTGCCGCACGAATCCCAGCGACCGATTAGGTCCCACAGAGTGGGCCTTCTCCGGGTCCCGTCAACTAAACAATGTCGGTTGGCGGGCCCCAGGGGAAGAGCCTTCTCTGTGGCGGCACCGGCTCTCTGGAACCAACTCCCCCCGGAGATTAGAACTGCCCCTACTCTTCCTGCCTTCCGTAAACTCCTCAAAACCCACCTTTGCCGTCAGGCATGGGGGAATTGAAACATCTCCCCCTGGGCATGTTTAATTTATACATGGTATGCTTGTGTGTGTGTCTGTTAGTTAGTATATGGGTTTTTTTAAAGCTTTAAATATTTTAACTGATTGGATTATTTATGATTTGTACTACTTGCTGTGAGCCGCCTCGAGTCTTCGGAGAGGGGCGGCATACAAATCCAAATAATAAATAAATAAATAAATAAATAAATAATAATAATAATAATAATAATAATATATTAGATTTGTATGCTGCCCCTCTCCAAGGACTCGGAACGGGTAACATCTCAATTATTTCTTTGGATAACTGCACAAGAGTAAATTTCAGTTAATCATTGATGTATGAGCAGAATTGAGACCAAAATTTCTATTGCTAAGCAAGGCAATGACTTTTGTTCCATTTTATGACCTTTCTTCCATTGTTGTTAAGTGAATTTATTTATTTATTTATTATCTTTATATGCCACTCCCCTCCAATGACTCTGGCAATCCCATGACTCTGGGACAGGAATTTGGCAATCCCACGACCCTGGAACATTGCAACCATATTAAATCCATACCAGGTACCAAATATCCGAATTTTGATCATATGATGATGGGAATGCTGTAGTGAAAATCTGAAAAAAACAATTATAAATTCCTTTTTTCAGATCACCCAGTATCTTTGAACGGTCCCCAAGTGAAAGCTTGTAAGTAGAGGACTACCCGAAGAGATAAGTTAGGGCATTATGACACATCCTTGGATAGCAAGTGTTGCCTTCTAATAAATGGGTGCCTTGTAACTTTGTGCATGCCTTCCCTAGCAGCTCATATTGTAAATGTACCAGAGGTAGGTTTCAGCAGGTTCTGACCAGTTCCGGACAACTACTAGCGGAAATTTTGAGTGGTTCGGAGCACTGGTATATACCACCTTTGACCGGTCCTGCCCACATTTATTCTCTGCCTCTTGAGTCCTAGCTGATTGGGAGGAAATGGGGATTTTGCGGTTATCTTCCTCTGGAATGGGGTGGGAATGGACATTTTACAGTATCCTTCCCCTGCCACGCCCGCCATGCCATGCCTACCACTCCATGCCCAAAGAATCAGTAGTAAAAAAATATGAATCTTACCACTGAAATGTACCAACTCCTTATGACCATTTTAAGAAAAGGATTACAACAATATGCAAAATATGCTAATCTCTAAGATTTGTTCTTTGATTTAAAAAAATAGTTTTAAAATACAGTGATACCTCATCTTACGAATGCCCCTTCATACGAACTTTTTGTGATATGAACCCAGGGTTTAAGATTTGTTTGCCTTGTCTTAAGAACCATTTTCGTTTTACAAACCGAGCCCGGGAGCGTGGGCTCTCTTACTGCACGTGCGGGGATTTCCCTGCCTTGTGATATCACCGCCGGGATTTCCCATTTGATTACAGCCCTCACCAGGATTCCACGCTCAGAGAAAGCGCTCTCACAGCTGCTTTGCTAGGAGCGCTTTCTCCGAGTGCTTCCAGAACACCCGCCCTGCCCCTCTCGCAGCCCCTTCACTGGGACCGCTTTCGTCCAGAGCTGTCAGCGAAGGGGCTGCAGGAGAGGCAGGGCAGGCATTCCCAAAGCGCTTGGAGAAAGTCCTCTCGCAGCCGTTTCGCTGGGAGCCACTTTTTCTGAGCGCTTCCAGAATGCCTGCCCCTCCCCTCTCAGGCCCTTCACTGGGAGCGCTTTCGTCCAGGGCTGCCAGGGAAGGGGCTGCAGGAGAGGCAGGGTGGGCCATCCGGAAATGCTCGGAGAAGGTGCTCCCAGCGAAACAGCTGCAAGAGCACTTTCTCTGAGCGCTTTGGGAACGCATGCCCCACCTCTCCTGCAGCCCATTTGCTGACAGCCTTGGACGAACGCGCTTCCATCGAAGGGGCTGCGAGAGGGGCGGGGCAGGCATTCCCAAAGTGCTCAGAGAAAACTTGCACGCATTATTTGCTTTTCCATTGATTCCTATGGGAAACATTGTTTCATCTTACGCACTTTTCACCTTACAAACCTCATCCCGGAATCAATTAAGTTCGTAAGATGAGTTATTACTGTAGTGCCGATTTCAAAGTCCAAATTAAAAAGATTTTTAACTTCTTTGGCTAAAGAAACTGTGATAAGGTTTTTCTCCTTAGAATATAGTTAGCTGTGCCAAATATTTCCTATGTGCAGTCCAGAATAGTCACTTCAAAGACTTGACTGAATTTGAGATACTTATAATAAAAAATACAGAACTCCTACTATTGTAGAATTTACATATAAGTTATTCCTAATATGGTATGATCAGATGGATGCAAATGTAAAACAAAGTAATTGATATTCAACCATGGAATATCAACTGAACTAAGAAACTAAATCCATGGTGAATAAATACACTAACTGAAATTTGGTATAACATGTTCCTCCACTGATACGTTATGTTTGTGATGGTTGATAGAACAACCACCTGTATTCAAAAAATTATTTGAAATGCAAAAATAAAATTTGAATGCTTTACTATATCTGATGGCAATGACATAAAACATAACTATTCTGAAAAATAAGGTAGAAAGTAATAACTCCTAAATATTGAAGTTCTCTTGCTGCAGGTAGTCCTCGACTTACAACAGTTCTTTTGGTAACAATTTGAAATTATAAGGGCACTAAAAAAAGTGACTTGTGAGCATTTTTCATATTTATGACCATTGCAGCATTCCCAAAGTCATGTGATCAAAATTTGAACCCTTGGCAAATGGTTCATATTTATAACAGTTGCAGTGTCCTACAGTCACCTGATCACCTTTTGCAACCATCTGACAGGCAAAGTCAATGCAGAAGCCAGATTCACTTAAAACCATATTACTAACGTAACAATTGCAGTGATTCGTTTAACAAATGTCTCAAGAAAAGTCATAAAATGAGGCAAAGTTGATGAGTGATTCGCTTAACAAATGTCTCACTTAGCAACAGAAATTCTACACACTATTTTGGTCCTATGTCGGATTCTATGATTAACTATGCTTGTTATTGTTTTGTTTTGTTAGCTATTAGTAAATCTTAGCTATCTAAAATTACCCTAAGCTGGCTTTATATATGATAATTGTTGTCAGGATAATTTGTTTTGTTCTGGAAATCCCATTTAATTCCTTCATTAGAGAAATGACAACTTAATGGTAGTACACATCTGTATCTCAAGAAAATATATCAAGCTATTAAGTAAATATTTTAAAAATAAATAAAATTGAGGTGGGAGTCACTATTAATAATTTAAAGCCACACTTTTCTAAGACTGGGTTGTTCTTGTTTGTTTCTATTCAGTGTGGGATTAATAGTGCTCTCTACCAAAGTTAAATTAAATTAAGGACAAAATATTGGTTTTGTTAGGCTATTTCGCTCTAAGGAACTCTCCCTACTTTCCCATAGAAAGGGAAAAAATCCTAAATGGTTGGGATAATGGAATGGCTTTTGCTTTTTTAAAAATACTCATTTATTTAGCTTTCCTAAGGTTACTTGCAAAAACCACAGCAGCTATGTGTTGTTAAGAAGAGCACACCTTTATACAGAAAAAATGTGTGTGTGCATGCATATTTGGTTTTTAAATAAACTTAGCTGAATTTCCAATACAGACTCCATTTATTTTCACATGTAAATTGGTATATCTTATATAATTAGCCTCTTGCGTTTTGGAATACCTTATTTCTGAAATTTATTTCACCTTCCCAAATGATCCCAAAGCAAAAACCTATCCTTTGCCAAGTCAGAGTTCTTTAGATAAATGCATTTCTATATTTATATTTTCTGTGCAACATCTTTCCATAATAATTGCTAAAAGCAAATCCATTTTAAAACTTTTGCCATTTTACTATAAACACTCAGAGGAACTGTGGAAGACTAGAGAATGATATAGAATGATATAGAGTACTAGGGATTTATATGATAAATTGCAAAAATAAAAATAAAAAATTGACATAGACAAACATTTCTATTTCTGTTTTATCCATACATCTGTCTCAAGAGAAGATACAAATAATTATTTACTTTTAGATTGAACCTCTCTTTGCCTTAGCTCCTTACATGAGATCCACATTCTGATCTCTTGACAAGCCAACTTTTTTCCTTATTTCTTTGGCCTTTGTACTTTTTTCAAATTGGCTAGACATCTTCCCTGTCTAATAAATTGGACTGCAGAAATTGAGACATAAAGAACTCTTGAATCATTTCTGCAGTATTTAGGGAATGTGTCCAATACAGTGAAGTAAGATTGACCAGATGGGTTTACAAGTGTGAGCAATTTATTCTGTACAGCCATCATATAATATTTTTAATCAGGAGCACATGATTCAATTGCAACTTTAAAAATTGTCCTTACATTTAAATTTGCAATTGAAATGCAACAGGTGATTACACCAGTATGGTGATTATATATGTATGTATACATGTGTATCTTGGTGATGTCCAATGAAGTCATACTCATGATCTTCAGGCTAGTGTTTTCGACTTTATGCTGGTGTGAACAAATTCGAACAAACACATTTCCTTTCCTAATGCTTCCAGATCAGTGTTGGGCTGCCTCCCGTAAGCCTGCGATTGCCGATCCATTAGCGGAAACAGAGATGTGTGCGCATCTCTGTGTCCCCACTGCACCTTCCCGCAACCTTGTGCAAGAATTTGCTTCCATGCATGCGCAGAAGCAAAGAAATCACTGAAAGTTTGTGTGTGGCGAACATCCTTGCGTGAGATTTTGGCAATTTTCATTGATTTCTTTGCTTCTGCGCATGCGCAGAAATAAATTCTCGCATAGGGGGTGCACACGCACACCACCACCCCAGCGCGCTTGCACCAGCCTCCGGTACCGATCCGATAGGGAAAGGTAAGTATAGCCCTTCACTGTTTCAGATGTACTAATTTGACCACTGAGATAATGGCGTGACAGCTTATATTTCACTTCCATAAGCAAAGAATTGTCTCATGTAAAATGGTTGATGATGTCCTTGCTGCCTATGTTTTCCTGTCAGTAATCATAGGGATGGTTATTAATTTATTTCCTGGAATAACCTTGCTTGCTTGCTTGCTTGCTTCCTTTCCTCCCACCCTCCTTTCTTTTCTTTCTTTTTATTTATTTTTTTGTCAAGTACGTATTGGTAGTATACATAGATATGTTGTTTGTATATATGAGATTGGTACTAATAAGAGGGAAACATTAGGACAGGGACGGTAGGCATGCTGGCCCCTAACTGACCTTTTAGGAATCAGGTGAGGTCACTAGTGGATAGTCTAAGGCAGGGGTGGGCTACTGCCTGGATGGGGGAGAGGAACGCAGTGGGGTAGTGAAAATGGAGCTCCACCCCAAAACACCCAATTTGCACTGAAAGATGTTGAAAGAAAATGCAGGGCGTCCCGCATAAGCCACGCCCACAGTGTGGTAGTAAAAATTTTGGAAGTCCTTCACTGGTCTAAGGGTAAAGCTTTGAGTGTTTGGTGATGAAACTACAGAGTCAAGTAGTGAGTTTCAGGTATTAAATATTCAGTTGCTGAAGTCATATTTTGTGCAGTCAAGTTTGGAGCAGCTTACTTTGAGTTTGTTTCTATTGTGTGCTTGTGTATTGTTGTGTTTAAAGCTGAAATAGTCATTGACAAGAAGGACATTGTAGCAGATGATTTTATGAGATATGCTAAGGTCATGTTGAAGGTGACATAGTTCTAAGCGTTCTAAGTCTAGGATTTCAAGTCTGGTTATGTAAGATATTAAGTTGCGAGTAGAGGAGCGGAGAGCTTTTCTTGTAAAGTATCTCTGGACACTTTCTAATGTATTTATGTCCGAAATGCGGTGTGAGTTCCAGACAGATGAGCTGTATTCAAGGATTGGTCTGGTGAAAGTTTTGTATGCTCTGGTTAGTAGTGTGATATTACCAAAGAAGAAGCTGTGTAAGATTAGGTTAAAAACTCTTGAAGCCTTTTTGGCGATGTTGTTGGAGTGGGCTTTGGCACTTAGGTTATTTGATATGCGTATTCCAAGGTCTTTTACAGAGTGAGAGTTGTCTGCAAAGAGCATTTGTTGGTTGAGATTTGGAATTGCCAATTGTTTGACCATTCTGATACAAAGTCAAGGTCTTTTTGGAGGGTAGCTGTGTTGTTGATGGTGTTGAAGAGTTTTACATCATTGGCAAAGAGAATGCATTTGCTTGTAATGTGACTGCAAAGGTCATATATATAGAGTATGAAGAGTGTTGGTCCTAATATGCTACCTTGGGATACACTACAGTTAACAGGAACAGGATTAGATAGGGCACTCCCTATTTTGACCACTTGTCTGTTTGATAGGAACACACTTATCCAGTCATGTAGGGATCGAGAGATGGTCCTTTGGCGAGATTTATTTATATATTTGATTTCTATAGTTGAAACAAAGAGTAAAGTTTATATATATAGAAGTAAAATAGGTCCTATTTGTACAAATGAGGATTTAGTTTTTTGCCCTCCCTATCTTAATTATTTTCCTTTATTCATATTTGAAAAAATATTGAATAATAATAATTTATGAGGCTCCTGTCATTTGAAAACTAACTGTTGCAAAGGTTCTGCTGGCACGTATTATTCCTTTGATGTCAAAAAATAATGGCCCATTATTGCAGGTTTTTAAAATCTGTTCCAGAATAATAAAGGCAAAATATTTCAAAGTCATTTTTCAAACGTTGTTTTCCCTACAGCCCTAGGTCATAAGGTACCAATTTTATTATAATCATTTTTTTCTGTTGCAGAATTGCATGCTGTGCTGTTCTGGGTGTGTGTGTACATAAATAAAGCAAAGCATCATTTAAAAAAAAAATCTATGCCTAACTTTCTCTTTTCCATCCCTTTTGGAAATAAAGCATATTGGAAATTATTGGGGCTACCTATTAGAGCGTTTTGAAATCTTTATGTTTGTAAACTACAAAGCCTGGCAATATTAAAAAGTCAAGAATGCAACACACTCTTTAACATGAATTTGTGATACATAGGCCGGGTATCTCCCTTCATATAATAAAGTTGAGTTTGCAAAATAATCATTTGTCCATATCATTTTTCCTATTTTTAAAAAAATTCATTTGATAGCAACTGAACACACTTAGGCATGACTGTCATGGATGAATATTCACTTTATTAATAATGTCATCCAAACTAAATAAGATGCTGAACATTGAGGGGATGTTGCTTGCTTGTTTGTATCCCACTCTTACTATTTTTAAATAACTCAAGGCAGTTAATATATCCAATTAATCTTCCTCCTCCTGTTTTCCTTATAACAACCCTGTGAGTTGAATTGGGCTGAGAGATGATTGGCCCAAATTCACTCAACCAGCTTTCATGCCTAAGGTGAGACTGTCACCTGGTGATTGGCCCAAAGTCATCCAGCTAGTATTCATGGAGGTTTTAGAACTCATTCTCTCCAACTTTCTAGCTTGGTGCCTTAACTATTAGATCAATGGTTCACCCTCTTTAAATACCTTTTGTGGCCATGGACCATGCCATGGACCACCAAGATTTAATTCAAGATTTAAATCATAATATTCATAATATTTCATGGATCCCTCTGATCATATTTCGGGCCCCTGGTGGTCAGTGAACCACAAATTGAGAACTAGACCAAACTAGCCATATAGCTATAGTATTCTTGGTTCTGTTTGGTAAAATTGTCAAATTGAAAATGAGCTTCAAAAAGCTCATAACAGAATTTGGAACCAAGGTCTTGATGTTCACCATTCAGGCCAGGTCTTAATATTCTTAGCATCTTCTTTCTAGCAACTAATTGCAAGGCACAACTAGGTTTTTGTGAAAAGCATGGTGAAAATAGGTCGAAAATAACAATCCAGCTAAAAATATACTGCAAACAGAAGAAGGATTTTATATTTTATATTATGAAAAATGAATATTTTATATTATGAAAAAAGATCTTTTCCCTTATTTAATGCCAGTGGTGGGTTTCTCCAGGTTTGGATTGGAGCTTAGAACCAGTAGCACCACCAGCAGGACTTTCTGCCCACCCACCTGGGATGGTTCTGCACATGCTCAGAAGCGCTGCGTGCATGCCCGTGAACAGGCAGCAAAATTATTTAGAACCAACCACTGGATAACTCCCACCTTTAGTCTAGTCCAAGAAAATATTGAATATTTTGATCTTGCACCTGCAGAACTATTAAGTTTCTTTTACTCATGAAAGTAAAATTTATATTTTAGAAAAGATTCTGGAAGAAAATATATTCCAGCAATATAGACTGAATTTGAATTTCTTCTGTAGTTTACAACAGGATGTCACAACACGTTCAAGTAAAAAAAAAAAATGCAGCAGGATCCAATCTGGGTCGGTCACCGAGACCAGAGGTTTTGTCTTCTGAGCTTATGGACTTGTGCTGGAGCCCATCTTCAGGAAACCTCTCTCTAACAAAGTATGCCTTTTCTCTGTGTGGTATTTATATGGTATCTGTTGTATGTGGCTTTTTAAGATGCTGATTGAGGTGTGTTGATGGCTGGTTTTTAAGTTGTTGACTGTTGTTTGCTTGTGCTGCCTTACCTATTAAGTATTTGATTAGCTGATGGTAAATCAACACACCTATTAACTGATAAAAAGCCCATTTCCCATGCTTCAAACACTTCCCTGGCTGTTTTTGTGCCTGCTTGTCCAACAATCTTAGTAGTATGTATGTTTTTGTTAATTGCAGTGTGAGGCTACCACTGATTTCAGGTGTCCTCATCTGACCTCTTGTTTGTGTCCTTGCAATCTGATGATTAGCTTCCTTCCCATCTTTCCTACAGAGTCACTAAGACAATCCATGAAGGGTTTCTGTAGGTTACATTGAAAGTATCTTCCAACTCCAAGTGATCTTTACAATGTATAATTTGTATAATAGCTTTTGGGGTGTGTGCAATACCCACTTGCAGATCTGCAAAATGATTGAAGCAGAGAATGACAGGAAAGAGAGAGAAACAGAGAGAGAACTGACTCTTGATTTAAAGCATATGGTAAAAGCACTTAAATAATAACAGAGAAAAACCCCCCCAGCCCTCTTCTGTTTTTATTAATAGTTGTTTTTGGTTTTACTGGTTGTTTTAGATTTAATAGTAATAGATTTTGGTTTTGTTTTATTATTAATTTATTTTAATAAAAAATAAGGGATTTATTTATTTATTTATTCATTAATTCATGCATGTATGCATGCATACATACATACTTCTATGCCGCCCAGTCCCAAGGGGACTGCCGCTCAGACATTATACTTTTCCGCCCACCCCGAAAAAAATTAGAGGGAACACTGGTCGGGACCCCTTTGGGGGTCGAATGACCATTTCATGGGTGTTGCCTGAGACCCTGGGAAAAGTCAAATTTCCCCTGGTATTAGGAACTAAAGCTTCTATTCTGGCATCTTGGAACATATTTTTACAATCCAACCAATCAGGTGTTTACAGTGGGGGCGTCTCTCTGACCTTCCTGCCAATCAGCTCAAAGCTCTGTTGGGAGAATTGGCACTAGACTTATAGTTGGGGGTCACCACAACACGAGGAACTGTATTAAGGTGTCGCAGCCTTAGAAAGGTTGAGAACCACTGCTATAGAGGATTTCACTGTTAAAGAGATTTTGATTAAAAATAATGTGAAGATAATACACTGGTTATAAATAAATCATAAAATAACTTCTGCTACTGAAAAGAACAAAATTATAATTTAGGAATAATCTGTTCGATAGTATGTACTCAATAAGACTAATTAGACCTCACATAATTACTTGATGGTCAATAATGTTTTTGAAACAGTACCAAACTGTAAAACATTTAGAAGATAAGTGAGAGGGAAAGGCTTAGTATATAATCAATCTTTAAAAGTCCAATTGAATTATACTCACGTTACCCTAAGTAAATATAAATTAGTAGCACAATGTCTGCATATAAAATGGTATAAGCATGCTGAGTTCAATGGAATTTATTTTATTTCTATACAAAAGATCACACAATACTTTTCATGTTTATTCATCAGATAATATTTATTTGTGTAGGACATCATAATATAATATAAATATATTTCTCAATCAAAAGATGACAATGTACAATCCCAGCCATTGGTTTGGATTTGTTAGCATGCTACAATATGCAAGTTGAGTTGTGCTCTGTATGCCTGCACATCACCTCACTGCTTGCGTGGCCCAGTTGCAAATAAGCCACGGCCCGGTTGTGGGCCACAAACCAGGGATTAAAGATCTCTAGTTTAGTGTACTCTTCATTAGAAGCCTTAATTATCTCTGCCTTTCTTCAAATCTAATTTAAATATATGCTGATATTCCCCATATTTCTTTTTAAATAGGCACTTAAGTCTTTGAGGATTTGAAAATGTGATGATCTATTGAAAACTTGAATTGGTCTAGTATGAAACTTTTGGGGGGGGGGGGTTGCAGCTATCTTCACATTTGGCAAATGATACTCTGCAAATAGAAATGCATATACATCTCTGGATTGTGTTCTAACTATATGCCATTCTTGCTTCATAATTGCACAGTTTCCCCCCTTTTTGAACAACTGTTCCTAGGAAACCAATGCATATTTTTTTTCCAGTCAAAGGTCCAATATTACATATTGTTGATGGTGGTTGTCAATGAAGTGTATCTCTTCCCTGTTTTACCTTGATTAGTTTTGAATACATATCTGATGGAAGAATAGATAAGACTATCAACACACATTGTTGCCTAAAAGCTGGCTTCCTAATCTCTAAATCACAATAATCAACACCAACAGCTAAAAAACTTACTCTCCAAAGGAAAGGCATGTTCTAACAGGTGCTAGTAATCTCTTATCTGTTTAGCCAGAGTGCTTTATCCTAGTAAAAATAAGAATATGGGACAGGTTTCTTTGGATGATAGCAGAAAAAAAAATTAACCAGAACATTTTTATTAGCATTATGTAAACCCATGAATGTTAGATACAGGTTTGAGTTGAATGTGTTGAGTTCATTGCATTTTTATTTTCCTTGGGATATATCAAATCTACTTGTTTGCTTTAGCCTATATGACTATTCATTCTGCAAAAAGTTAGCAATTTTTCATATGATCCAGTTGCTACAGTGAGACCTAAAATTATGAGAAACATCATCTATGGAAACAGCAGTCTTCTTAAAACCAAGAGCTGCAAGAACTAGTTGACCATCTAATTGCTCTTCTTCTTTATTGGTTGACTCATTCCTTTTAAAGATTAGAGTAAGAAACAGATGACACATATCACCAAGCACGTAGGAGAAATCAAATTTTTAAAAAACTTAGAAAAGGATTTTTTTAAAAAGACCAAATAAAATACTGAATGTTTCTGATTTTCCTGGCTGAAAAAGTGCAGATAAATTATAACAGTTATACTGCCTTGCTGCTAAGAGGCCATCAAAGTGTTATATAATGAATAAAAAACTATAAAAACAATAAGAATCAGATCCAGATATATGAAAGCATCAATAACACATTGAAATTAAACTTTTCAAAGTCTAAAGTTGAGTAAGTGAAACCTGCATATTAAAATGTGTCTGGTTAGTTCATGAGCAGCTGAGTGATTAATTTATTGTTTGGTTTGTTGGGCAAAAGACACACAGCTGGGTTAGTCCTGAAAACCATGCATCAGTTAATAAATTAAGTGAGCAATGGCAAAAGGTGAACCAAATAGCAGAGGATGAGATAGGTAGTATCATTGACTCAGTGAACATGCATTTGGGCAGACTGACAGAGACAATAGAGGACAAAGAGTCCTGATGTGTTATAGTCATGGGATTTGGAAGAGTCAGACAAAATTTAGCAACTGAACAACAATAAAAAGTGAGTAGCATAGTCTCAGTATCAGTACAATGGAATTTGTGATTCCTTTCCGATGTGTCTGACAAGCAGGCTTTAGAAAGAACATAAGAACATAAGAAGAGCCATGCTGAATCAGGCCAAAGCCCATCGATTCCAGCATTTTGTGTCACACAGTGGCCCACCAATTGTCCTTTGAACTGAAAGAGAAGGCAAAACTTTCCCTTGACCCCCAACAAATGGAATCCACATAGAGGCAGCACTTGGACATCCGTTTCAATAACCACAGATACGCTTGGCATCCATGAATCTGTCTAATCCTGCCTTGAAGCTATCCAAGCTGGCAGCTGTTATGACCTCTTCTGGAAGTGAATTTCATAAACCAACGACCCTCTGGGTAAAGAAATATTTTCCTTTATTTCTCCTCGCTTTCTTACCTATGAGCTTTAGGGAGTGCCCCCTCATCCTAATATTGTGTGATAGAGAAAAGAATTTTTCTCTATCACACAATACTAGAAAATAATTTTTCTCTATCCACCTTTTCTATCCCGTGCATGATTTTATACACTTCGATCAAGTAACTTCTTTTTTTGGGGGGGGGGGGATAAATGTTTTATTGTTTTTCACACCTTACAGAGATTCCAATTTACATACCCCAAATTAAAATAAAATACAATATAATATCAGATGCCAAATTCTTAGTCAAATTAATCAATTTGTTTATAATTACTTTATAATTATACTTTATTTATAATTATAAATCCAATTTATTCTGGTATATATCATTCATTCTGTGCTGCCCCCTTTCCATATACTATCATCTGGATTTTGGGTATTGTTCTTCACCTTCATTTGCATTTAAAGTGCTACAGCTATCTAGATTTCTCTTGGCTATTTGCTGTTTTTCGTAACTATGCCATCATGCTTCCGTCCATTTCTAGCCTTCTTACTAAACTCATTCCTGCTTTTATTTTATTTTTTTAAAAAACCCTCATTTTATCGTAGCTGCCCTTAACAAAAGAAATATCTAAATTTACTTCTCTTCAAAATCCAGGAAGGGAAGAAAAAAAGAAAAAAGAAAAAAAAGAAACACTATTCATATCGTATCTTAATCTAATTATAACAATGTCAATATATACTATACATAGGAGGAAGGGTTGTTGTTAGAAATTTTAACATGTATTTCCTACTCAATTCATTTCTTTCATTACACTGTATATCAGTATATCATTTCTGCTTTAACAAATCAAAATCAATGTAAATCATATTGTTCCATTATTTTTGTGAAAAGTATCTTCCATTAGAAAAGCCAGTGTATTAATATTCTTTCCAAATCTAGATATCTTCCACTGCCGTTCTTAGTGTGATAGTCTTTCCTAATCTATAAATTCCACTGCCAATCCCAGTGTAATTATCTTCCCTAATCTATGTGTCACTGTCATATCAGTGCAATAGTCTTCCCTATTCTAATTACTTTCACTGCTAAATGCAGTGCAATAATCTTCCCTAATCTATATATTTTCCCTAATTCTATATATTTTCCACTATCAAACTCAGTGATAATCTTCCCTAATCTATTCAATTTAGCTCTTCCTTGTTTCATCTGTCTTTCCCTATGATACCTAACATAATTAATACTAATTATTATCCCACATTGATCCTACTCCTGATATTATATCTCTTCCTCTTTCTTTCCCCCTTCCTCCTATTTTATTTATCACCATAAATCAGATAATCAATTTATAATTCAATCAATCAGAAGAGAAAAAAAAGAACAAAAGAGAAAAGAAAAAAATCCAAAATAATAATCATTCAGAAACAATCATAACCATTTTCAATTATCTCATCCACATTAAGCACAATAATCATAACTATTTTCAATTTTCTCATTCATAAACCATTAAATTTTCTCCCCTTGTACAGTTCTTCCATTTTAACAAAACATTCCTCTTTACCAACTATTTCCGGTGTCTTCTTCTTCCAGTATTTTACGTTCCTCTTTCTTTACATAAAAAAAGAAAAATATAGCTTCCGCAACAGGGATTCAAGGTTCCAGATTCCAAAAGGCAAGTTTAAAATAAAACCAATTAGATAGCTTAAAAAAATCCAATGATGGGCAATTCACTACTTTTCAAAGCTTTTGCCGAAAGGCCACCTTGCACAGATAGCTGCTTTCTTCAATCTCCGGCTGTTTTAGCTCCATCCAGCAACCAATTGCAAAACATAAGTCCAAAATCCCTTTCAGCTTACCATCAGCAACAGTAAATCCCTCCCTTTCTCTGTAAGCAACTCCTCCAACTCTCTTTCCAGATGTTACCATTCAGCTTTCATCCTGGCATTGCATTGTCTCTGCAGCTGTGTCAGCTCAGGCATGGCTGCCTGTCTGGCTTCACCACAGCTGTTGCGAGACAAGCCAGTTTGCATGGCGGGGCATGCTGGCCCCTGCCAGGCCCCTGGCAGCACCCCATGTGTCACTCTCCCTGCAGGAGAGATCCGGTCTGGTCCAAAAGAACCAGAACCCCCGGACAATGGGAATTTGGGGCCATTCCCAAGGGAGAGGGAATGGCACCACTGCTGCAGTCATCAGACCCTTCCCCTTTCCTCCGATCAAGTCACCTCTTAAATGCCATCTTTCAAGGCTGAAGAGACCAAGGCATTGCAACCTGGTTTCATAAGGGAGGTTCATAAGAAAGCTAACAATGCTTTAGCTTGCTTCTAGAGTAATTGCATAGTTCTAGAACTATACAATTACTGCATAATCAGAGATAGATATCACTTACGTTTCCTATTGGTTCGCAAATGTGAGTGCACATGCCTCATCCACACATACAAAAAGCCTTCCGCGTCTGCATGGAAGCTTCAAAATGTGCCTAAATTGAACAGCATAGCACCAGGAAAGATGGAAGAGCCAGGTGAATGGGCCCATGGGCCCACCTACAGGTCACTACTATCAGTTTGTCTGAACTGGTATGAACTGGCAGAACTACCTCTATGTACTTCTTTGGTGTACTTCTACCTGGAATGGGTCAGTAGCTGGGACGGAACCCATTTTGAGACTGAAACAGTTGAAATGAGGATTAGGGACCACCAAGAGACTTTGAATTTTATTGTGGCCCCGGGGATGGAATGACTCCTCATACTTGGGCAGTGAAGGGCCACTGTGGGCATGGCTTATTTTGTGGGTGTGGCTTGATGTTCATGTGAACAGATAGGAGTGGTTTGACAACCATGTGACTGGGTAGGAGTGGCTTCCAGCTATGTGACTAGGTGAGTGGCATGACGAACATGTGACTGGGGTGGCTTAAGGGTCATGTGACTGGCTTAAAGGTGGTCAACTTGACGCCACTCACATCAAGGGCTTGGGTTAGGGTGCCTGGCCTCTCTTCGCCTGAAAGAGATACAAGATACTTACTACTACTGAACATCCAAAATATACTATATTTTGTATAATATGTATGCACACATATGGCATATATACATATAGGATTCTATATGTATATATGCCATATGTGTACATACATATTATACACAGACATTCAAGAATACTGTATATATTACCTAAGGTCCATTTTGCTACCCCCACTGCACACACATACACACACCAATGTGGGCAGCAGCCCATGACTGTACTTAGGTTATCCTGCTCTGAAAATTGAACTCTAACGTGAATTGAAGAACGGGATTATTGTGCATCAGTTATAAGTAGCAGGAAGAGCACTTCCAGGGGCCCAAGGCCATTGACGAGCAGGAAGCAATAGGGGCAGAATGCATAGCAGAAGAGGAAAAAATGCCTAAGCAATATTGGGACATAAGGAGGCTTTCAGCAAGAGGGCATCAGATGTACTCCCACCCCATCAATCCATGGATTGCAGCATAGAGATCTTGCCAGGGGTGAAACACCTGAAACCCAAAATTTACTCCACGACTCCTCGTGAGCTGGAGGAGCTGTGGAATATAATTGAAACAAAGCCATGAATGGCTGCTCCTATGCTCTTCCATGCTCTTATGTTGACTATAAGAACCTGAAAGCCATTTGCATTGAAAAGATCTACCCTTTGCCCCTGATGAAGGACATGCTAGCCTATCTGGCTAAAGGGAAGATTTTTACTAAACTGGACTGAAGAGAGTCCTACTACAGAATCCAAATGATAGAGAATGATAAGTGGATAACTCCTTTCAACTGCCCTGTAGATTGTTTCCAGTTTCCTGCGCTCCCGTTTGGTCTAGAGGGCGCACCAGCAGTGTTTATGCAACTGATCAATGAAGTGTTCCATGAGCATCTTTACAAGGGGGTTTTGATTTATCTTGATGGCATTCTCATTTATTCGGAGACCATGGGCAAACACCTGAGAATGGTTCAATCAATTAAAAAAAAACTCAGTTAACAGCTTCAAATGACTAGAGGTAGAGGCTCCACCTGGACATGTGCCCACATAACATCTTAGGGTGCCAGGATTGGATTATTTGCACAGGGGGTTATGTGGGGAGGGATTTGGGATTACTTCTATGTGCATTTTATGTGCCTTTTGCCTAATCTTGCTTTCATTTTGTTGCTATCTGTGTAGTGAAAGTACTGTTTTCTATCATTGTGGAGTTGGGGGTCTTTCTTTTCTGGGCTTTGAATGGAAGCACACCTGGCACTATGTGTTTGAACAAAGCAAGCCCTTGATGATTTAGTGGTCAGATAAAAAATTTAGGGAGGATCCATTTAAGTGGATCAATCCCTTGAAAGTGACAAAGGAAAGTGTGTATCTTCAGACTTGTGAGATTCTATTAATGTCGCCATGCAATAAAGCAGAATGAGCTTATCTAGTTGTCTTCTTGTCTGGTTTGCCTAGGAAGGCTGACACTTTCAAGAGAAGAGAATTGGGGAATTGTACTTTACATTTATATAAATGCAAAAAAGATAAAGCAGAATTTGTATTTTATTACTATGGTATTTTACTTCATAAGTAACATTAATATCAATAGCCACATTGTATACAACCAGATGCCAACCAAATATTCACTATATCACATTTCAGTTTACATTCTAGACTTAATAATACTGATCTACCTTATATTTCAGTGGATTATTGAATTAATATATCTGAAGTACTCAAAACATTTAACATAGAAGATTGACAACAGAAAAAGACCTCATCGTCCATCTAGTCTCCCTTAAGCTATTTCCTGTATTTTATCTTAGGATGGATATGTGTTTATCCCAGGCATGTTTAAATTCAGTTACTGTGGATTTACCAACCACGTTTGCTGGAAGTTTGTTCTAAGCATCTACTACTCTTTCAAAAAAATAATATTTTCTCATATTGTTTCTGATCTTTCCCCCAACTAAACTCAGATTGTGCCCCCTTGTTCTTGTGTTCACTTTCCTATTAAAAACATTTCCCTCCTGAACCTTATTTAACCCTTTAACCCTTTAAATCATCATTAAATATAGGACTTAATTTTTTTAATCCCATGTTCATTGACTTGCCCCCTTTCTTGCCACAGTTGTTAAGTAAATCACTGCTAGGTTATTAAGTTAGTAACATCATTATTGTCAGAAGGTCACAACAAGTAATCATATCATCGAGGCACATTGCAATCATCATCAATGAATCATCAATTTCAAATCGCTGAAATTTAATCATATGACCACTGAGTCATCAATGTGAAAAATTATTATAAATTCTTTCAGTGCTGTTGTAACTTCAAATGAACTGTTGTCAGTCGAGGTCGAGGACTACCTGTATTGCAATAACATCAGCAAGATAAGAAACAACCAAATATCATACCTCGAGCTTCTTATGGAGACATAAATGGAGTACAATATTCCAGGGAATGATTATATACTAAAATTATTCTGCTTACTTGGAGTAACGTCCCCAAAACTAACAAGATTTGCTCTATTAAAATATATATTTAACTTTGATATAACATATTAAATATATGTAGAAACAAAAGCAAGTTGCATGATCTCATCCAAGGTATTTGAAGAGGATTGCTGAAATGCCCAATTGTGATATGCTTGGACCAAATTGCACAGTACTTTTTTTCAGACTAATTCTCAGTAAGGGTTTAGAATTTCATACATTACTCTTATTCTCAGCAATCGTACATTAAAAAAAAATACTTATGACATAAAGTAAACATGCATATTTTCTGGCCAAACAAATTACCATTTTATCCAAGTTGGCCTCAGTAGTCATTTTAATTGCCTGGATGAGTGTTTGGATGTGTTCCTGCTAAAGTTAAGATCAAACTGTTTCCAATCATAAAATTAATCTTAATCTATAGGTAAGTGTTTAATAAAGCAAGACACTGGAAAACACTTGTTCAGCTATCAAATGCTGCTGGGATGATATGGAAAACTTTAGATTTAATTAATGAGCATAAAACTATACTGGGCTTGGCATGATTAGCAATTAAATATAAACAAAATGGGCAGTTTACCCATAACATTCCTCCTCATTTAATTTCCTTGAAGGCTCATTTTTCAAGCACTTAGAATTGAATCATCTTAAATTAATACAGCATACTTGAGTGAATGTATTTGCAGGGGTAGATTTATAATTTCCTACAAAGTAAAAAAAAACAGACGTAGCTTTGAAAATAAAATTGTTTTAAAGCTAATGAAATTAGTTACCTTAACAGAATAGGCTTGCGTATTTTCCTTGGTTGTAAGGGAATGTTTCTTCTAAATAAACTTCATAACATACAGTCAGAGGTGGGCTACCGCCCGGACAGGGAGGAATGCAGTGAGGTAGCGAAAATGGAGCTCCACCCCAGAGAGCACCCAATTTGCACTGTAAGATGATGCAGAGCATCCTGCATAAGTCACTCCCACAGTGTGGTAATAAAAATTTTGGTAGCCCTTCACTGCACACAGTATACAGTCCTCGAGTTAAAAATATAATGGAGCCTGCCCATTCTATTTGTACCTTAAGGATTTGTGGGACTGAATCTCATACCTTGAACGAGATCACTCCCTGCTTTCACCCAAATATTCACTAATTTAGTGCATGGTCTAATGTATGGTTTGGTAAGTGCAGATGAGATATCTTCAGGTGGGGAAGGCCATGGTGGGGAAGGGCTAGTGATGTAACATCCCCCCAATGTCTCCCCAACCCGCTAAGATACCTCATGCTTCCCCCTCCCTGCCACACCTGACTCACTTACAAAGATCTGTTTCTTCTCTGCTTTTCCTTTTGAGAGAGTCAATGAAAGTTCCTGGGCACGAAAAATGTTTGCGGTGTCTGTCTCACTCCTGTCCTAATGTTTCTCTCTTATTAGTACCCATCTCAGATAAATAAGCGGTGTTTTATCTATCTATACTACCAATACATACTTCACAAAATAAAATAAAATAAATAAATAATCAATCAATAAATAAAATAAAATGTGAACCAATGGGGAAGTTAGGTAGAACCCACCCCTGATATGGAGAAATTACAATCTCATTACACCATACTTATGGAGAAGTCTTAAAACGGAAACTGTACCACAGAATATACTACTACTACTACTACTAATAATAATAATAATAATAATAATAATTTATTAGATTTGTATGCCGCCCCTCTCCGAAGACTCGGGGCGGCTCACAACAATGATAAAAACAATATTATAGTGGCACAAATCTAATATTAAAAGAAATAATTAAAACCCTATCATATTAAAACCAGACAACACATACATACCAAACATAAGTTATAAGGAGCCTGGGGGAAAGATGTCTCAAATCCCCCATGCCTGGCGGTATAGGTGGGTCTTGACTAGTTTACGAAATACAAGGAGGGTGGGAGCAGTTCTAATCTCCGGGGGGAGTTGATTCCAGAGGGCCAGGGCCGCCATAGAGAAGGCTCTTCCCCTGGGGCCTGCCAGATGACATTGTTTAGTCGACGGAGAAGGCCAACTCTGTGGGACCTTATCGGTCGCTGGGATTCGTGCGGTAGCAGGCGGTTCCGGAGGTACTCTGGTCCAATGCCATGTAGGGCTTTAAAGGTCATAACCAACACTTTGAATTGTGACCGGAAATTATATTATGTTTCTTGCCGTAACTCTGTTGTTTCTAAAACCAATCTAAACTTCATCCAGTAGTTTGTAATTTGTTTTAGAAAAGTTCATAATATTTTGGTCTATTCCCTCTCTTGTGACTCTTTATTGTAGGTTAGCCAGAGCAAGTTGTAAATAAATTTTATATTAACACTGAGGAGAACGGAGCCTCTCTTTCACTCTGTCTTTTCTCCCTTTCCATTTTCTTCTAACTAATGTATATGATTTCCCCTAGAGAAATCCTTTACTGACTAACAAAGTAAAGCTTTTAACTGGAGAGTGAATTTACTATCAGAGAGAATCCAAATGCGTAAGTAACATCACCCCACAAATGGAAATGTTCCAAATGAATTTGTTTCTGCAACATTCTCACTGCCAAGGTTCAAGGTAACATCCAAACTAAGTCAGAGTCTGAGTCTTTCATTTTTATTTATTTATTCATTCATTCATTCATTCATTCATTCATTCATTCATCCAATACACAATACATATGGAAGAGAATAGACATGAAGTAATATATATAAAGATAATATGTAAAAATAGAGAAGATATATGAAAGGAAGAAAATATATATGATATATGAGATAAAGGAAAGACAATTGGACAGGGGACGAAAGGCACACTAGTGCACTTATGTACGTCCCTTACTGACCTCTTAGGAACCTGGAGAGGTCAATCGTGGAGAGTCTAAGGGAGAAATGTTGGGGGTTACGGGTTGACACTATTGAGTCCGGTAATGAGTTCCATGCTTTGACAACTCGATTGTTAAAGTCATATTTTTTACAGTCAAGTTTGGAGCGGTTAATATTAAGTTTGAATCTGTTGCGGGCTCTTGTGTTGTTGCGGTTGAAGCTGAAGTAGTCATTGACCGGTAGGACGTTGCAGCATATGATCTTGTGGGCAATACTTAAATCGTGTTTTAGGCGCCGTAGTTCTAAGCTTTCTAGACCCTGGATTGTTAGTCTATTTTCGTAGGGTATTCTGTTTCGAGTGGAGGAGTGAAGGGCTCTTCTTGTGAAATATCTTTGGATGTTTTCAAGGGTGTTGATGTCTGAGATGCGATATGGGTTCCAGACAAAGTGCTCCTCAAAGTTCCAATTTATTTCCGGAGCCATCCTGGCACCTCCACTGGGAAACCTGAATCTGAGTTTCCCACTCAGTTGAAAGTTCACATCCCTTGTCCCCCACCCGCAAACTTGTCACGTTGCCCACTCAGATTGTGCCATCAGGCCTTCTATAGATAGTGTGGAAAGCTGTTAATTCACCACCAACCTCTGCACTGGTTTGACACTCACTATGCTATGCTTTAATCAAGGGCGGGTTTTAACTTACCTTGCTGACACTTTGTTTCCTCTCGTGCCGCATGGGCAGTGCCAAAAACCCAACTTCTGTGCAAGCGCAGAAGGGAAAAACAAGATAACCATTCCCCACAACATCATTGAGAAACCTGGTTTGGGAGTGTGGCTACTAGTTCAGCGAGCGTGGGGAAATTTCCGCTACCAGTTCTATAGAACTAGAAACCCACCTCCGGCTTTAATATAGTATCAGAGGAGCCTGGAATTCAAGATAGTAACAAAACCAAATAGAAATATCCAAATACCAGAGAGAGAAGGGGCTGCAGAAATAAAAAGAAAGACTACAATTTCGGGAAAGAGACTATTAAATACAGTAGTCCTCAATTTACAAGCATAACTGAGCCTGGAATTATGATAGTCATTAGGCAGTCTGATTTTGCAATCTTTTTGGAGATGGTTGTTAAGTAAATATGGCAGTTATTATTTATTTATTTATTTGTTTGTTTGTTTGTTTTGTCCAATACACAATAATACACAATGAGGGTTATAGAGGATATAATCAGGTAGAATGTATTAAAGAGAGAATAGAGGAGAAAATAAAGGAGTAAAACATAACTATGAGAGAATAGCAGGAAAAGATATAGGTATAGAAGAGAAGATATAGGAGATATAGGAGAGACAATAGGACAGGGAATGGTAGGCACTCTGGTGCACTTATGTACGCCCCTTACTGACCTCTTAGGAACTTGGAGAGGTCAACCGTGGATAGTCTAAGGGTAAAGTGTTGGGGGTTAGGGGATGATACTTCAGAGTCCGGTAGTGAATTCCATGCTTCGACAACTCGATTACTAAAGTCGTGTTTTTTACAGTCAAGTTTGAAGCGGTTAATATTAAGCTTGTATCTGTTGTGGGCTCTTGTGTTGTTGTGGTTGAAGCTGAAGTAGTCTTTGACAGGCAGGATGTTGCAGCATATGATCTTGTGGGCAATACTTGGATCATGTTTGAGGCGTCTTAGTTCTAAGCTTTCTAGACCCAGGATTGTAAGTCTAGTTTTGTAGGGTGTTCTGTTACGGGTAGAGAAGTGAAGAACTCTTCTGGTGAAGTATCTCTGGGCATTCTCGAGGGTGTTAATGTCAGAAATGTGGTATGGGTTCCAAACAGATGAGCTATATTCTAGGATGGGTCTGGTGAAAGTTTTATAAGCTCTGGTAAGTAGTGTGAGATTGCCAGAGCAGAAGCTATGTACGATTAGATTAACAACTCTTAAGTTTTATATTAAGTGGACCCTCTGACCTCAATAGGCTCCTGGTTAAAAAAAAACTGAATTGTTTGGTCACATGACCGTGAGACAAATAGCCATAAATGTGGGCTGATAGTGAAGCGTCCAAAATGAGACTGGGGAAGGGGGAGAAGAGAGGGGCGAGTGGGCATCAGAACTTGAAACTGGGTAATAAGTACTCTAGGGAAGTCCTTCATAACTTTAAATAGTCGCTAAGCAACTGGCGGACTGTCTGTAACTCATAAACACATTAAGCAAGAAAGAGTATCAAGAGAAATCAGAACAAGAGGTTAAAAACAGAACAAGAGGATGTTTAGTCAGAAAGAAAGACCAAATAAGCTCAATAAGTATTCAACACTAGCAAAAACTGGGTTTGAGAAAAGGAAGTGTTCTTGGAGAATGTGAATTACCTGTACGCTTGTATCTGCTAAGAGGAAACTCCCATTTGTGACTTACAAGTCTTTCTCTCTTCTCAAAATCAGGACACTAGAGTACTTCAGTCTTACAAACACTTCATTATGGGTTGGCTAAGCCAAATGCATGGTAATAGCAGGATCTCACTATAAAGGAAACAATATGCAAATGGTAGGTCACAACATCAACCAGCCCTAATTACTCTGACCAGCTTCCTCTTAAAATCAAACCACAAATAGAATATAGAGACCATTCTTATGTACTGACTAATTTCGAGAGTTTGCTAATTATGAGTTTAAAACTTTTATTAATATCCAGATAGTTAAATTCTTTCACATCAGTCAGCTTCTTCAGCAATCAATGCTATCCAGCTAATTGCTGAACTGTTCTTTATTATTCGATTTTGTTCCCATGTATATTTGTTTGTATCTTTGAGTTTCCCGTAGCATGCCTAACCTCCTTCTCTGTTGGTTTCTACTCTGCAGTGTGAACTTTCTTTATTAAAATATAGCTTTCAGAACTTTGTGACATGAAACTTCATATTACAGTATGTACTGTAGTACCAGTATATATAATTGAAATACACTGAATAAAGTTGTGTTAGTCATTCCCAAGATTTAAAAACTATGCTAATCTCTCTGTGTCTCTCTTTCTCCCCATATCATTGCATTTCTAATTTATACCTCATATTCATCTTTGAATTCACCATAATTTTTAGGCATTACTTCAGAACTAGAACTCTTGCCAAACCATGCATCTTCATCATTTTATGTCAGACCTTATTTAATTTTAATCTTTAGAAATATCAGCTCCCATCAGCATATCTATAGCTATATCACCTATAGCAATATCCATCTATCCTCAAAATCCTGACATTATGAATGCTTGAGATGTCTCCCACTCAATTCCAAAATAATATTTTGTCCTCCATAAAAGTTGGTCTCATAGGTACAGTAAAGCCACACTGAAGTGCATGTAATAAAAACTACAGTGGAACCCCGACATAAGAGCTGCTCTACTTAAGAGCAACTCGAGATAAGAGCTGGGAGGGGAGAGATATTTTTGTTCTACTTACAAGCCCAAATTCGAGATACAAGCGCCAAGGAGCTGTCTCCTGAAGCCAAACGCTAACTTCCGCGTTCGGCTTCAGGAGACAGCTGCGAAGCGGCGCGCGTGTTTTAAAAGGTTGCAGCCGGCCTGGGGGGCTCGGGGGGGTGCTTGCAGCTTTCTTTCTTGCTCTTTTTCTTTCTCTCTTTTACCTTCCCTTCTATTTCTTCTTTTCTTTCTCCTTCCCACCTTCTTCCCTCCCTCCCTCCCTTCACTCATTCCTCTCTTACTCTCCCCTTTCATAAGTTTCCTTGCTTCCTTCCTCTGTTCCTGTCCCTTCCCCCTTTCTTTCTTTCTTTCTTTCTTTCTTTCTTTCTTGCTTTCTTTCTTGCTCTTTTTCTTTCTCTCTTTTACCTTCCATTCCTCTATTTCTTCTTTTCTTTCTCCTTCCCACCTTCTTCCCTCCCTCCCTCCCTTCACTCATTCCTCTCTTACTCTCCCCTTTCATAAGTTTCCTTGCTTCCTTCCTCTGTTCCTGTCCCTTCCCTCTTTCCTTCCTTCCTTCCCACCCTCCGTCCATTCATTCACCCATTCCTCTCTTGATCGCTTAAAGCCGGTCCCTGGTGCAAAAAGGGTTGGGGACCTCTGTCCTACAGGATTGGGTGGCAGAGAAGTTGAACATATGTAAATTTAAAAGTTTAAGAAAGTTTACAAGTTAAGTGAAAGAAACTTCATTATTCATTTATATGTACATGTACATTTCTTCATTAAAAACATGTCTTTCTGCATAATTTAGACTAACTTTGTGAGTTTTTTGAGGGCTGGAACCAATTAAAATTATTTACATTAATTCCTATGGGGAAAAGTCGTTCGAGATAAGAGCTGCTCGACTTAAGAGCCCAGGTCCGGAACGAATTAAACTCGTATCTCGAGGTACCACTGTACTGTCTTAATCATGTTTTGGGGTTTTGAGTGAGGATGATTTAATGGACTAAGATTTAGTGTGTTTAAAACTGAAAGCAATTTTGGAAATGTCTCCATTGCAGGTTTTAGTAATACGATATTTTGGTAGGAAAATACTGTGTGTAGGTGGCATAGAAAGTGAAAAGGTATTCCAAGTCTGAGTGGAAAAAAAATAAAATATTTCATGGAAAGAATTATCTTTTGAAACTATCTGCCATTAGGCAAATGACATTCAGAAAAGCCTATTACTTATTAGCATTTTGTAAGGAGGTGTAAACGTGCATATGATACATCATCCATTCAATCCACCCACCCACATATCCATCCTTCATCCATCCATCTATCCATCCATCCTCATTATGCTTTCTTTTTTTTAGGTGAGCAATTGTATGCAATGTATAAAAATTGAGTTAGAATTAAGAAGATCAATAATTTAGTGTACTAAAATTAGTCCAGGCAACTTGATCTTTAAAAGCAAAGTGGTCTTCTGAAACTAAAATCCTATGGCATCTCTGGATCTCTGCATGATTGGATTTCAGCATTCCTGTCCAACAGACAACAAGTGGTCAAAATAGGTAATGCCATGTCTAATCCTGCTCCAGTTAACAGTGGTGTCCCACAAGGCAGTGTTTTAGGACCTACTCTCTTTATACTCTACATAAAGGATCTCTGTGACAACATGACAAGCAATTGCTGATGATGTTAAACTATTTAATACTTTCTCTTTGCTGATGATGTTAAACTATTTAATACTACTGACAATACTTCTACTCTTCAAAAGGACCTTGACCATGTAGCTGAATGGTCTACCAACTGGCAACTTCAAATCTCTACCAACAAATGCTCCGTCCAAACAATGGTAAAAAGAATCCGAATACTAAATACATACTTGGTAAAACTGAACTAACAGCAGACCCTCAATCAGTCAAAGACCTTGGAGTACTCATTTCCAATGACCTAGATGCTAGAGCACACTGTAACAACATTGCTAAAAAGGCTTTAAGAATTGTAAACCTAAACTTACGTAGCTTCTTCTCCAGAAACACTGATTTATTAACCAGAGTATACAAAACATTCATCAGACCTATTCTACAATATAGTTCACCTGTGTGGAATCCACGCTGCATATCAGATATTAATACAATCGAAGGAGTCCAGAAATACTTCACAAGAAGTGTCTTTCACTCCTCTTCACATAACAAATTACCCTACTCCTCCAGACTTCAAATACTAAATCTAGAAAATTTACAACTACGTCGTCTCCGAACTGATTTAACTGTTGTTCATAAAATCATACATCATAATGTACTCCCTGTCAGTGACTACTTCACCTTTAACAACAACAACACAAGAGCACGTAATAGATACAAACTGAATGTAAATCACTCCAAACTTCACTGCAGAAAATACAATTTCAGCAATAGAGTGGTCACCGCCTGGAACTCATTACCTGACTCTGTTGTTGCTTCCCCCAACCCCAAAATCTTCAACCTTACATTATCTACAATTGACCTCTCCCCTTTTCTAAGAGGTCTGTAAGGGACGTGCATAAGTGCACTTATGTGCCTAATGTCCCTGTCCTACTGTCTTATTATCCTTTCTTTTACTATGTTCTACTTACGTTACGTTATGTTAATATGTACTACAATACTATACTATACTATACTTGTTCGACAAATAAATAAATTAAAAAATTAAATAAATAAACATTATGTGATGTGACATGGCATATTGCAACACCTTTTGCCTTTGCTGAGCTGGGTGGGTATGGCCTTTGTGTGATGCATCCGGTCTGCGGGCTTCTAGTTTGACAGCCATGAGTTGGAAGATTATACTTTTAATCTGGCAAGATTCTAGTGGTTAGGTAACAGATAGCGGACTCTGTGAGTTTAAATCCTGCCCTAGCAATGAAAGCCAACTGAATGACCGACTTTGAGCCACTCACTCTCTCAATCCAACTCACCACACAAGTTTGTTGTTCTGTTGGTCTGAATTCCAAGCTTGGCAATTTGTCTGTTAACGTTTTGTCACCAACAACACAAGTTTGTTCTTGTGGGAAAATAGAAGGAGGAAAGTATATTAACTCTGTTTGCAACCTTGGGTTATTTATAAAAATAAAAACATGTGGCATATAAATACTGTATATAAATAAATATAACAAAATGAACAGAAACATACTGTATTCTTAAATATTGTGTGTTCTCATGTATTTGGAATAACATTTGTTCCTCACAACAGACCATTTGTTTCTGTCAGAATTTCAATGTCTTGATCTTAGTAAACCTTCTACTGAAAGAATAAATCCATCTGCTTTTATTTAGTCTCCCCCTCCCCCTATTTTTGCATATCTTGTAGTTATTTCCTCCATTTTCTCCTGCCATCTTCTACTACCTTGGTTCTAGAAAAAAAATATGTTCTAGTCCACACTCCCTGTTGCATCATTCAATCTAACATTTTCTGAAAATCATTCAGGTTCTTAATCCAAAACTTGGGGGTCGCCTGTGCACACACATTCAGGTCACTAATTATTATATCGCTAATGTAACGTATGTTCCTATGCATTTACTCTTAAATACATTTAAGAATCAAGACATTACCCATATGTTTCTTATCTCCTGATCAATGCTGAATGGTTCACTAAGCATTCCATTATTTCTATGCATGTTTTACTTCCATTATATACCCTTTTCTCTATTTGCCAGTCAACCTGCAGACATTAAATATTCATTCATTATTTCTCAATTACTTAACTAATTCTGCCTGAAGCAAAGCCACACTGCATCCCCTAAACCTTTTTCTCTTCTTCCACCTTTTCAACAGAATTCTGCCAAACAGTTTTTGCAGAATGCAGCCTGCCCATCTTGGCTGTAACTTGTGACAGTCGTAACGTGAGATTGTCACATGACTGACCTGATTTTACATTTTTATGTGGCAGTTGTTAAGTGAATCACAGTGGTCATTAACAAAATACAGTGTTCCCTCGATTTTCGCGGGTTCGAACTTCGCGGATAGTCTATACCATGGTTTTTCAAAAAATATTTATTAAATATTTTTTATACCAGTTTTTCCTGCCCGATGATGTCATACTAATAATTTTTGCAAATAAATAACAAAAAAAAATAATTATTGTTAATAAATAATTATGTTTATAAATATCAGGATTACTAAGTGTCTTATTTAATGGTGAATACCAGTAATAATGGTGAGTAAATTGTTGTTAAGGGAATGGGAAATGGTAATTTAGGGGTCTAAAGTGTTAAGGGAAGGCTTGTGATACTGTCCATAGCCAAAAATGGTGTATTTACTTCCGCATCTCTATTTCGCGGAAATTCAACTTTTGCGGGCGGTCTCGGAACGCATCCCCCGCGGAAATCGAGGGAACACTGTACTGCAGTCATTAAACAATCTAATGGTAATATCTGTTTGATAAACAAACATTAAACAAAAACAACAACAAAGTAAGGGCAAATTTTACCGAAAAAATAACTGCTGGTTTTTTTGGGCAAAAATGTTGTAAAATGTGATCACATGGCCATGAGATACGGAATGTGGCATGGTCACTGAATAGCTGAAATGGGATCATGTGGACATAGGGAGGCCCTATCGCGTTGATACGTTAGATATGTATGTTTGATTGATTGGATTGTTGTGGGTTTATAATAGGATTTTATTGTTTTATTATTGTAATGTGTTTAGTACTAATTTTAATATTGACTTCTCCTACTATTGTATTATATTGTGTTTTATATTGTTGTAAACTGTCCTGAGTCCCATAGGATGGGGCGGCATAGAAGTCAAACAAACAAACAAACAAATAAACAAACAAAACTTCAAGTTTGATTCATAAATGCCCGTAGATAGATCCATTTGAACAGTCACTAGCTGACAGGTCATTAAGTCAAGGACTATATGTAGTATTTACACTTTCTTTCCTTTTATAAAGATGAATGATAATGGCATAGTTCCAGTCTTGCAGTTGCTATGTTCACACATATCAGCAGTGGGTTACTCCTGGTTTGGTTCAGTTCTTAGAACCTGTAGCAGCGGGGGTAGGAAGCTTTGCCTACCTGCCCGGGATCCTTCTTTGAATGTACAAAAGCACCATGTGCACACACAAGCATGGGAACAAACCAGTAGTAAAGGGTTTTAGAACCCACTATTGACATATCTATTAAATTATTGTTATTACATAAACATTTACACAATCAGTGTCTGAACCTTGGCAACATAGTCACAATTTATTATTTCTTTTTATGTGGTGATATATTGTTTTATCATTCTCATGTACATTTTTAAAAAGTCCCTTCCAGCAATCCGTTTTTCCAGTTATATCATAGTTATACCAAGTATCTTTTCTCCTATTTTACATTAGTGTAAACTCCACATGCTTCAGTGATTTCTATTACAGAAAAATTTAAATTCTGTTCTGGGCAATCTCCACATACACTTTACATTCATTTTCTTCAGAGAACAATTTATCGTCTTATACTTTATCAAGCTTCCTGCAGCTGTTCTTTTATTTCATTTTATTTCATTTTTCCCTCAGTTTACCCTAGGTGTTTCTTTCGTTAGTGTTCTCAATTAATCATAATCAAATTAAGTTTTTCAAATCCTATTTTTCTATGCATACATTCAAGTAGACTTACATTTAAACTATATGTTTAAAAAGAGAGACTTTTAAACGGTAATTTACCAAATAAACCTCCTCCTCCTTCACTCTTGAATCTCTGAATGTCTCAATAATTTTTTATGCTATCTCATCTCCATCATGCCTATTCATTCATACCACCTAATATAATAATTTCCCCCTTGGATCCCATTCATTTAGAATGATTCTCCCCAATTTGGTTTTTTCATTATCACTCTTCACTAGTACATACTAGTACATACTTTGATGAGCATTCACTACTTAGTTGACACTATTCCCCAAGTTGTGTGGAATTAACTATGAGTTAAGACTGTCCTATGACCAATGTACACCGAATCTGTTTTAAAAACTCTGTCCCTCTTCCTGTAATCCGCCTTTAGATTCAATCTGTGACCTGAAAGGACCCGTGTTTT
This sequence comes from Erythrolamprus reginae, assembly GCF_031021105.1. NCBI lineage: Eukaryota > Metazoa > Chordata > Lepidosauria > Squamata > Dipsadidae > Erythrolamprus > Erythrolamprus reginae. The sequence goes on from NC_091963.1 coordinate 13,742,962, forward strand.
TCTTTCTTTCATTGCTGAATGCAAGCTCACAGGATCCTAGCAGCCTTCCTAGACTTTATATAGTTGTATATAAAGGCGCCCCTGAAGCTGCCTCAGCTGGGGAGAGGCAGTACCTGCCCAGCCCCTGCCACAGCCACTCGCCCAAGCTGCTTTTCGGATGGCTGGGAGGGCTCCTCGGCCAACGCCTGCCAGTCTCTCGCAGGGAGGGAAGCTCAGGAATTCCACAGCTGGCACCCTCTGTTCCGAACGCCTGGTGCCCTGCCCATCGCCGGGGCCGAGACACCGGCCTCCAGCTGAGGAAGGCTGCCGCTCACACTGCTGACCACCACCCAACTCCCACCCATGCACATTCAATGTATAAGATGCACCCAGTTTTTGATACACTTTTTTGAGATAAAAAGTTGTGTCTTATACACCGAAAAATATGGTAGCTTCTAGAAAAATAATATTGAATGAAAGACATTTACTCTCTGAGGTAGGTGATTCTTGATAAGCAATGCAAACTTGTTTGGGAGATAGAACTTTGGATCAAAGAATTATTGTTTTAGGGTACAATCATCACATGTTTCAGATCTATTTATATTTTAGCATCATTAGTATTCTTCTGAGAAATTGATTTCAGATTCAATTGTCTTGGGTTTGTATTTGGTGACTCAGCTCTGCCATATAATCGTGGCCTTGATTTTTCATAGCAAAAAAAAATGTTTTTAAAAAATCTGACAGTCTCAAAATGGGTGAACAGTGCAATCAGGCGGTAGGGAAAGCAAGTAGGATGGTTGGCTGCATAGCTAGAGGTATAACAAGCAGGAAGAGGGAGATTATGATCCCGCTATATAGAGTGCTGGTGAGACCACATTTGGAATACTGTGTTCAGTTCTGGAGACCTCACCTACAAAAAGATATTGACAAAATTGAACAGGTCCAAAGATGGGCTACAAGAATGGTGGAAGGTCTTAAGCATAAAACATATCAGGAAAGACTTAATGAACTCAATCTGTATAGTCTGGAGGACAGAAGGAAAAGGGGGGACATGATGGAAACATTTAAATATGTTAAAGGGTTAAATAAGGTCCAGAAGGGAAGTGTTTTTAACAGGAAAGTGAACACAAGAACAAGGGGACACAATCTGAAGTTAGTTGGGGGAAAGATCAAAAGCAACATGAGAAAATATTATTTTACTGAAAGAGTAGTAGATGCTTGGAACAAACCTCCGGTAGACGTGGTAGATAAATCCACAGTAACTGAATTTAAACATGCCTGGGATAAACATATATCCATCCTAAGATAAAATACAGAAAATAGTATAAGGGCAGACTAGATGGACCATGAGGTCTTTTTCTGCCCTCAGACTTCTGTGTTTCTATTATTTCTAAATAAATGTTTCTATACTATTAGTCTGGGACAAGTTACAAGAAGTTTTCAAATTGCAACCATTCTTTTAGTCACCATTCAAAGTTACAATGTCATTGGAAAAAAGCTGCATATGAGCAATCTTCACACTTACAACCTTCAAAACATTTCCATAATCATGTGACCAAAATTTAACCGTTTTCAACTGCCATGTATTTACAATGGTTGCAGCATTTCAAATGGAAAGATCTGAATGATTGGCATTTGTGACCTTCCCACCTTGCCTAAAACAAACAAAAAGGGAAAAACTGGATTCACTTAACAACCATGTAATTTACTTAACTAAGGCAAAAAAAATGTAAAATCAGGAACTACTCACTTAACAACAACTGGTTGGGTTCACTAGTCGGAACCTTGACGCCTTGCTCATTAGTGAAAATTCTGGTTCCAATTGTAGTTGTAAGTCAAGGACTATCTGTACTTGTTCTTTAGCTGTTTTTCATTTCTGAGAAATAGCTGCTTTATATCTGGCCATATTGTGACAGAAAGCCAATTTGGAGAATTGATTCAGGGCACAGCATTAGATCCTAAAATGTTGTTGATTTTAGTCTTCTTTTAGATTTGAAAGGCAGCTAAGCAACCTTAAGAAGAAGGTACTGGCAAGACACTTCTGAAAATGTTGCCAAGGAAACCTCATGAGCTTTCTCTTAAGTCATCAGGAGTCAATAGACCACATTGACAACCTATCATGATGGCAGCCATTTTGTAAGTAAATGAATCCTCTGTGTTAACCATTATTGTGCCAATTATAAGGCATTGAGAAAACTGATTCAAACGTTAATGAGTCACCTTTTCAAAAGGTGAGGACTTCTGAATGTAACCAACAATTTTAGAGATGGCTTTGTATTGTCTTTGTATTGCATTGTCTTAGAAACATAGAAACATAGAAGACTGACGGCAGAAAAAGACCTCATTGTCCATCTAGTCTGCCCTTATACTATTTTTTGTATTTTATCTTAGGATGGATCTATCCCAGGCATGTTCAAATTCAGTTACTGTGGATTTACCAACCACATCTGCTGGAAGTTTGTTCCAAGAATCTACTATTCTTTCAGTAAAATAATATTTTCTCATGTTGCTTTTGATCTTTCCCCCAACTAACTTCAGATTGTGTCCCCTTGTTCTTGTGTTCACTTTCCTATTAAAGACACTTCCCTCCTGAACCTTATTTAACCCTTTGACATATTTAAATGTTTCGATCATGTTCCCCCTTATCCTTCTGTCCTCCAGACTATACAGATTGAGTTCATTCAGTCTTTCCTGATGTGTTTTATGCTCAAGACCTTTCACCATTCTTGTAGCCAGTCTGGACCTGTTCAATTTTGTCAATATCCTTTTGTAGGTGAGGTCTCTAGAACTGAACACAGTATTCCAAATGTGGTCTCACCAGCGCTCTATATAGCGGGATCACAATCTCCCTCTTCCTGCTTGTTATACCTCTAGCTATGCAGCCAAGCATCCTATTTGCTTTTCCTACTGCCTTCCTTAATCTATCTACTAAGTAGTAGATAGCCTCTACTTAGGCTTCATAAAGACCCGAAAAGACCAGGTATAAAGTAACCAGCTGTTTGCCTTACAGTGAAGTTACTTCTACAAGTTACACATGTAGCATAACCCTTGGGCATTTGGTAAAGCCAGATCATAAATTAAGCAGTGAGAACTAAGCTATTTTTTGGGAAGGAGTACTTTCCTATTTCCACATAATATACACGTTCCTGGATGATATCACTACATAAGAAGTAATATTTTTATTGTGAATAATATTTCAGAAAGACAAGAAACATATGAGTAAAAGTTTTAAAATGCAATATTGGAGAATTGTTAGAAAATTTAGCCCAAACTGAAAGACAAGTCTACACTTAAGCTGGTTTATGACACTATTTTCCCTTGGAGAAGTAATAATTGTAAGCTTCCAGTTAACTTTTATGGATACTCCCATATTTCACCAATAAACTTTTAATAACTCATTTTTTCTACAAAAAATAAAGATGTATTTCTTGGCAATGCTCTGTTTAGCAAAAATCCAATAAAACTATTTTTACAAGATAAAATATATACCTTCACATTTTGGTATTATTTGCACACTTTTTAAAAAACTAAATATACACGAAGGAGTTCATTACCACCTCCAAGATAGGATGAAAAGACCTGATTAAAATCAATAAAGTAATTTTTTAGGGTAGCTTCTCTGTTTTACCATGCGGCAAAGAGGTGGGTTCCTCCTGTTTCGAACTTGTGCTATAGAAAAAAATATTTAAAAATAGAAAAGAGTTTGCTGAACTGGGAGTAAAAACAGCCTGGCCATGCCCGATCCAGTTCCATTCATTCCTCCCCAACACGCAAGTTCCACTCATTCCCACCACATACCCGTTTGCTGTTCGCTCACTCGCCCCGGCTATCTGCACAATTAACGCAATCAATTAAAGCATTTGAAGTGCTTAGGTGGGGATAGGACCCATATGAAGAAAAGGTTGACGGAATGATAACTTCAGAAGCCTTCCAAAATATAAAATTTGCTAACAATACATGATTTGTTGCACTTTCTCATGAAAAACTTCTGGAAAGCTTCATCACCAATTTGAAGAAAAGGCTGATGAACAAGTAAAAACAGGTAGTCAATATCCAGAGGCAAAGAAATTACAATTTCTTACATATTTTGGAGCCTGATTATTGGAATATTGCAGATGTAGTCATTCCATAGGCAGAAGCAAAGGAAAGAATTTGGTAACTCAAATTTCTTTTATTTCCTCTTAGGCTTGAAAAGAGGGTCTCTCTGTCACACTGTTGGCTTCATGGCTAAGACAGAATTATAACTTGTGTTCTTTCTAGCTCAGTGCCTTTAGTCACTGTACAAAATTGCTTCTTGTTGTAAACAAACTCAAACTCAACCCAGACAAGACGGAGTGACTGTGGGTCTTGCCTCCCAAGGACAATTCCATCTGTCCGTCCATCACCCTGGGGGGAGAATCATTGACCCCCTCAGAGAGGGTTCGCAACTTGGGCGTCCTCCTCGATCCACAGCTCACATTAGAGAAACATCTTTCAGCTGTGGTGAGGGGGGCGTTTGCCCAGGTTCGCCTGGTGCATCAGTTGCGGCCCTATTTGGACCAGGAGTCATTGCTCACAGTCACTCATGCCCTCATCACCTCGAGGCTCGACTACTGTAACGCTCTCTACATGGGGCTACCTTTGAAAAGTGTTCGGAAACTTCAGATCGTGCAGAATGCAGCTGCGAGAGCAATCATGGGCTTCCCTAAATATGCCCATGTCACACCAACACTCCGCAGTCTACATTGGTTGCCGATCAGTTTCCGGTCACAATTCAAAGTGTTGGTTATGACCTATAAAGCCCTTCATGGCACCGGAGCAGATTACCTCAGGGACCGCCTTCTGCCGCACGAATCCCAGCGGCCAGTTAGGTCCCACAGAGTGGGTCTTCTCCGGGTCCTGTCAACTAAACAATGCCACTTGGCAGGACCCAGGGGAAGAGCCTTCTCTGTGGCGGCCCCGACCCTCTGGAACCAACTCCCCCCAGAGATCAGAATTGCCCCCACCCTCCTTGCCTTTCGTAAGCTACTTAAAACCCACCTCTGCCGCCAGGCATGGGGGAATTAAGACTTTCCCCCCCCCTAGGCCGTTACAACTGTATATATGGTATGCTTGTATGTATGTTTGGTTTTTATATATTAAGGGGTTTTAATTTGCTTTTAGTATTGGATTTTATTGTACATTGTTTATGATTGCTGTTAGCCGCCCCGAGTTTTCGGAGAGGGGCGGCATATAAATCCAATAAAACTTGAAACTTGAAACTTGAAACGATATGCTTTTCTAGTTTCTTCAAATGAAGAAAAGTCCTTTCTAAGTTAAATTTCATTGGTGGCGGCTTTATTTTCAGTTGGTGGTGTTCAACTGGTGGTGGCTTTAAGAATATTTAGTTTCTTTCAGGCACATTTTTCAATTTCCCAGCCTAATCAAAATTAGCTCCTCTGTCTCTTTCTTCAAATTTCCTGCTCTTAGCCATTGCTGGGTCTTGTCTGTGGTGACTTTTGTTTTTTCAATGTACTTGTCATGTCTCTTTTCTATTCTTCAAATAACAATGAAAATGAACCATACTCTTCACCCATGGAGTAATGTTGATAGACTCTATTTACCAAGGAAAATAGTGGGCATGGAATGTTGCAAGTTCACCAGAAGCCTGAAGAAGAAAAGGAAATTGGAAGAAGAACTGAATGTATTAGAAATTGGAAGGACAGTGAATGTAATGAGCCGAGTATACTAGGAACATTTAGAGAATACCAGACTGTCCTACAAGAAAAACCAAATGAAGAACAAGGCAAGGCAACATTTTCAATGGCCAGTACATAAAAGAAAGGATCAGGCAGATAACAACAAGACCCGGCAATGGTTAATATAAACCCAAAAATCAAGGTATATTGCACAGTCAGCCAGATGTTCAGATTGAATTTGGCATTTTTATCCATATTTTCAGTCTTTTCCAATGATACGAAATAGGCAGATGTTGTTTGATGGTGTTAAAAGCATTGTCACACGGAGGGTTTAAACTTTTCCATGTAAACCTGCACTTTGCAATTGACTGATGGTGATTTTGTCAGTGCTGATGGTGTTCAAGTGGTACTTCAGTTGTTGCAGGATTCAGAACATCATCAGCACTGTGAGAGATTATCCTCAGTTTACAACTGTTTCTTGAGTAACCATTTAGAATTACAATGGTACTTTAAAAATTGACTTACGATGTTTTAACATCCATTGCTACATTCCCACGATCAAGTTAACAAAATTTGGGCACTTGGGGCCTGCCATGAATTTATGACAGTTGCATTGTCCCAGGTATATAAGATTACCATTGTGTTCATAAGTTGAGAACTACCTGTATTTATTATTATTACTATTATGAATAGGAGAGGAGGGAATAGAATAGAATAAGAAGGGTCATTGGACTTAACCCAAATAGACTTCACTGAAGATCGAGTTGAAAAAGCATTACATGACCTCAAACCTTCTCTATCAGTCGGACCAGACGGTCTATGTGCATACTTCCTAAAAAAGCTCTCTTCTGCTATAGTTGAACCACTAAGCATAATTTGCAAAAAATCCTTCAGTACCAGCACACTTCCTAAGCTATGGTCGAAAGCAATGGTCATCCCCATCTTCAAAAAAGGAGACCCCCTCTCTTGTCGATAACTACAACCAATATCACTATGATGTGTCCCATGCAAAGTCATGGAATCAATTATAAACAAATCAATTACTCTCCATCTAGAAATTAATAATTTGCTCTCTAACGAACAATTTGGATTCAGAAAAAAACTATCCTGTAATCTGCAGCTCCTCCACTGCAAAAATATATAGACTACTCATCTTGATCAAGGGAAATCTATAGACTCAATTTATATTGACTTCTGCAAAGCCTTTGATTCAGTGGTTCACGATAAACTACTCCTAAAACTCAAATCCTATGGCATCTCAGGATCACTCCACAGCTGGATTACAGCATTCCTGTCAAACAGACAACAAGTGGCCAAAATAGGAAGCACCATATCCACCCCCCATCCCTGTTAAAAAAAGTGTCCCCCAAGGTAGTGTACTGGGACCAACACTCTTCATTCTCTACATCAATGACCTTTGTGATTACATCACAAGCAACTGTGTCCTTTTCGCCGATGATGCAAAACTCTTCAACACCACCGATAACACAACTACTCTCCAAAAAGACCTTGACTCTGTTTCTGAGTGGTCTAACACATGGCAACTCCAAATCTCAACCAGCACATTGGGAAAAAGAATATGAACTCCAAATACGAACTGAATAATCAAATTATCACAGATAACCCCCATTCGGTTAAAGACCTCGATATATTAATAACAAAAGACTTAAGTGCCAAAGCCCACTGTAACAACATAGCCAAGAAGGCTTCAAGAGTTGTAAACCTAATCCTATGTAGCTTCTGCTCCGGCAATCTCTCATTACTCACCAGAGCTTACAAAACTTTAGCCAGACCCATCCTCAAATACAGCTCATCTGTTTAGAACTCATATCACATCTCAGACATTAACACCCTTCAAAATGTTCAAAGATACTTCACAAGAAGAGCCCTTCACTCCTCCACTCGAAACAGAATACCCTACGACATAGTTCCCTCTAAGCTGAGCAGTGAGCAATTGCTCACTTAAAAATCATCATCAACTCAGAGTTTTCCAAACCTGCCCAGAAGCCGAGAGGGAAAGAGTGAGAGGGAAGGAGAGAGAGAGGAAGAGAGGAAGAGAGAGAAACAGATAGAAAAAAGAGAGGAAGGAAAAGAGAAAGAAAAAGAATGAGAGTAAGGAAGAGAGAAAGAAAATCAAAATCTAGTTTGAAACTAGCTCAACTATTTAAGTGGCATTTTGATATTGATAGAGTTGCCCTATTATGAGCTCACTGTTATAGACACACAGTACAGTATTTTATTTTGAAATTCTCTGAGGCAAAACAGGGTGGGTTTTTTATTTGTTTGTTTGTTTGTTTGTTTGTTTGTTTGTTTGTTCGTTCGTTCGTTCGTTCGTTCGTTCATTT